>NC_056577.1:128151-294000 GCF_018340385.1 Cyprinus carpio
CGACATGAGGGTGAGTCATTAATGACATAATTTTCATTTTTGGGTGAACTATCCCTTTAATCTTGAGTAGTATTGCATCCTTCATTTCTCCGAAGAGTCTTTAGTTTTATCAGATTTATAAAAGAAAGATACAGCTTTATGATTCTCTCCGAAAACAGCCGAGCTCCTGGAGGAGAGCCATGGATGGAGTAACGAGCACATTTGTGTTGTTTACATTATATGACCGAGATCTTTTATAGCTGGGACCACCCCATCTTTCAGTATCAAACGATCTGCAAATCCAGCGTTGAACTTTGCTTTGTTTATAAAACATTCATCACTGAAATGACAGGAATAAACAAATACATGTGCGCAAATGTTGCTGCCCCGGAAAAACAAACTGCATCCACTGTTCGCTTAACACTGGGTTCTTTGGGAAGCTGAACAAGGTTATTTTTCCGTCACAACCAAAAACACACCTCTTTGAAGACATTCTTGTCTCCTGTGCAGTGCTCGCGACGATCTCTGTCACCCAAATGCCATTGCCGAATGAAGCCCGTTGATGGGCTGCTCTTGCTCCCGCTCTGGTTGCTGTGTGCGTGCTCTTCCCAGAGAAGAGCCCATACAAGGAATTCATGACATCATGAAGGGCCATACTCGAAAAAAACTTTCTGAAACTTATTCGAACTCAGAAGGAGTGTATTTGGCACAGAGATAAATCCAACTCGTTTTTTGAAACTTTGGCCATGCATGAAAATCCAACTCTTTAACAGTGTAAATAACTCAGAATGCATGAAAAGGCATGAGACCCCTCCCCCCCACCCTTTAAATTAAACGAGGCCTTGTAAATGTATGTTTCGTTGGTTTGTGATGAATTATCAGAGAATAGCAGTGCCTGTATATTTGTGTGTATGTTTAGGAGATGAAGACTTTGGACAAAGAGGTGTGTGCGTGGGACGTCTACAACGGTTTGGAATCCATCGGTAAGAATTTGTTGACATCACTGAGAGCTATTAATGAACTTCAAAATCTTTGGCCAGAAAAGGGACTGGCAACAGCTCACATATGCATAATAGGGCCACATGTTCACAAAACTAGCTTAAGTAAATTATAAATTGACAGGACCTGATACTTAGAAAGATTTCAAAACCATATTTATGGCACATATCACTTGAAAAAAGTACATTGGGCATGTGAGTACTGGTGGGATCCTCTTTTCTTTCCCTTGAGGTGAGTTTTTGCGTGTGTATTTTGGATGAGAATACCATACTTTCGTGATTCCCTCTAGAGCTGCAGCTCTCCCGTGTGTGGAGGAGGAAGTGTGGGCAACATTGCGGACAAAGTAGCCAAAGAGATGGGAAATGTGTAGGTAAAGAAAGGGCAGATTGAAAAGTATTTATGAGAAACTTTGAGGCATTAGTGGCCCCACTAAAGGACATTTTGTTAGTGTGCAGACTCCTTCCTAGATTTTAGCAGGATATGGATTCATGATGTCCCTGTCCCAGGAGCCATGGATGGGTAGCACTGGAATACCTTGCTCAAAGCTGATGAAATTCCTCATTGAAACCCTGAGGATAACCTCCTGTATCAGCCAGCTAGTAAGTAGTTCCAAACAATTATGCATAATAAACGCCCATTTTGAGCCTAGAAGCAGCTGTTTGTTAAGATTGATCTATTATTTTGGTGGCGAATAAAGCTTTTTGTTCTTTTCGGGTCTACCTCTAACACTCCCGTAATTTTGATTCTAAATCTAGCTCTGATCATGCAAGCTAGCACTATTTTGAATTCTATTCAGTTAAAGCTCAGCCCAGTTGTGTGCCTATAAGGATTGCCCATAGATTCTCCAGTTCGAAGTCTGATTTGTCTAGTTTCTAGCTTCAGCCAAAACTCTCTAGTTCAGCCAGATTTCAAGCCAGATCAGCTTGGCTTTTATCTTACTTAGTTAAAGCCGGGATCTAATGTAAAGCAAATTTCCTTTCAGTCAGATCAGCCTGGAAGTTTGGTTCTGATTAGCTGTAAAGACGGGATCAATAGTGCTAAAGCTAGCCCAGCCCAGCTCAGTTTAATAGCTCAGCTTAGGTCAATCTCACAAATTCAGTTGTGTGTTACGCAGCCTCAGAAGGCAGAATATGTGGGAGTATTTCCCCTGTTATGAAGTGAGCGGCTGGCAAAGTGGAAGCTGGTGAAGCATGGATCTTTGGTCACGGCCAGATGGCTGGTGGTAGAGTGCACATGGCTGACCTCCAGAGCATTTTCTAATACTCAACTCTGAGGATACTGGGATCTTGAAGTTGACTCCATGATGGTGAGCGGTTTTCTGGTACTGGAACACCAGATTTGCAGTAATACGGATACAGAACATCTGAGGGTGATGGTTTCAAAGAAATGTTTTAGTTGGCTGTAGGAAATTTTGTTTCCTGAGTTTTTAAATGATCACTTGCTGTGGGAAACTGATAGTTTTGATAAAAAAGCCAAAGTCATTGAAGCAGGCTGTAGCTGGAGAAACCTCTGAGATTCAGCAGGGCCAACAGAGGATTTATAATAGGGTCCTTTAGGAGTTATTCATGAAGCAGTTTTGTTACCTGCTTGTACAACGTGCCAGAACTGTATGATTTGTCCACAGATGTGCATGAATTTCTGTCACTTCAAATACGTATTTGGTTGCAGCATGCAAACATATTTCTGGGGGTCGTGCCTTCATGTACAGCAAGGTAGTCCGCATTGCCTTTTAGTGGAAGAAAAACCTATGGCGGTCCAATCCATTGTATTGGATTCCCAAATGAGTGAATCTTACTGTGGCTTCTTTATTAGGACTTAGCGTGCTTCTATAATACCTTCCTTAAAACTCCCTTCGTCATACTCTGAAAAATGCAAAGCAGTAAGGGACAAGGTTAATTGCAACTTTTTTAGGAATTCCCAGTTTACATAACAGGATATCTCCAAATTCTGTTTTTGTACAGTATTCCTCCTGAGGACTATTAATGTAGCATTAATTATTGCATTTCTTTTCTGTTCTGAAGTATCACGAAAAGAACTATTATTCTGAACCGTAATAAAATCACGTCTTTAGATATGCTTAAGAAATGAATCACAAATTCACAATTTAAATTCTTTAAAAACAAATACTAACGATACCACATTGTTTAACTTTATTCTTACTACTATGAAGATCTCACATATAAAAGAACAGTGATTTCCCAGTTGGTAAAAAAAAAAAAGTCATGTTATATCAGGGCAAATGATTTAACCGAATTTGAAAGAGACTGTGTGTAGGATTGACACCGAGTGGTAGTTGAAACTAGGTATTTCGCAAGTCCAAATTCAAAAATATGGGAGAGGGCCTTGTTCTACCCGCCCCTCCTCCCCTGGGACTTGCTGACAGCACTGCAGGTTGCTTACGCCACACACAATAAGAACGAAGCGCACTTTGACGACATGTGAGAATGAACATTAATACGCTTAATGTTTTCCACCGACTGTCAACCCTGGGTGGCGCCGAAATACAATTGGAGTAAACTGGCAGTGGGGCGGGTTTCACAAACTAAAACAGGACGACTGACATTCCAGCCTGGAACGCACATTTTTAAAGGAAAATAACTGACTGTAGCATTGGTTTTTCAGATCTACCACATATTTATGTTAGTTTTATCTTTAGTAGAGTCAAAAAACTTCAACCGCACCTTTTCAGATTAATTTCAACTTTTGGGGTCCTTTATATATGTTTGGTTCTCAGGTACACGAACTGGCAGTCAAATTTGGGTAGGTGCAGATTGGGAATTGCTTTTGACGAGGGTGGGAGGGTTTTTGAGACTGCCTTGAAAGACTACAACCGAGAACAGGTAAATAAAAATATATTAAACCTGCTCCAATCATTTACTCAATGTGGCTAGGGATGAAATGACTGTGTATTGTACCGACTGTCTTGACCGACTGCACTTTTGATGTCCTAGCTCGTGATGTGTTGCAAAGCGTCAATCTCAGAAGATAAGCAAACCAAGAATTCTTTATTCTGTTGCCTAAAATAAGGGTTCTCAAAAAAGGAAATAAATGATGTCATCAATGACCTGTTCTCCTAGGTCACCGTGGCCAAGGCGTTTTGCGTGGCTTTCGTAGGTTTACGGTATCTGATTGGATGAGAAGCAGAACATCTGTGATGCACAATTTCAGTTCTCATAGGTAAGTATCTAGGGACTACCAACAGACTGGTCAAACACCATTCCACTGACCATATCATGTCCACACATAGTTACTGATCCATTTTGTGCTGGTTACCTGATGTTAATTGACTATGGCTGATTCTTGAACCTGGTAGATGTTACATCACTCTGACTCAGCTCTCTTCACCTCAACCATGAGTGGTGCAACCTCTGGTCCTGCTGAAACTGTCAAGACTACTGAAACCACCAAAGACCTAGGGGCCGAGTGCACATCTGCATTATGGTCAAGTTTGTTCAACTGTCTCAGAGCAAATGAAGGCTTGAGGGCCATAAAAGTCAGTCTTGGTTGTTTGCCTGGGGTTCACTGCAAGAGGGAGGACAGGATCCGTCTTGAAGAGCAGGTTGCTCATGGGAATTTTGTAGTTTAGATGTGAGTGATTTTTTTCTTTCTCGGCTTAATATTTTAACATATTAGTTTATTCAGTAATGTTTGTTCTGTAAATGTGGGTCATATGTGTGTATTCAGGGTGTTATGCATGGTTGTAACAAGTGACGTGCCAATATTTTCTAGGCCTGATAATTATGAGGACGTCGTGGCCTAGTGGTTAGAGAGTTTTGACTCCTAACCCTAAGGTTGGGGTTAGACATACCACGACTGAGGTGAACCTTGAGCAAGGCACCAAAAAAAAAAAAAAAACCCACAAACTGCTCCCCGGGTGCCGCAGCATAAATGGCTGCCCACTGCTCTGGGTGTGTGTTCACGGTGTGTTGGTGTGTTCACTGCTGTGTGTGTGGGCACTTTGGATGGGTTAATGCAGAAGCACGAAAACTGCGTATGGTCACCATACTCATCTATACTCATAGAGAGACTATGTTGCTAGCAACAAATGGTGTTGAGAATGGAATCATGGCTTTGTCTGTTTTCAGTACACAAATTTTTATGATTGTATATGTTTGTTTGTGGGGATCGGATTCTAAAGACACTACATAAGACCTACTCTACCTGAAAACTGAAGCCCATCTGCGACTGACATAAACCCTAAAGCTGTCACTACTGATGAGCTGTTTGGCTTCCTGCACCCAGCTACACAGGAGGTGAAAGATGGTATGTGTGTGTGTGTTTATGGAAGTGTGGTTTTGTTTGAGTTCTCTTATCTATAGACAGCTGTCAGCTGTGGTGTGTTTATGTGCAATCGTTTCACATCACTCTACTTGTGAGTGCTTGCATTTGTCTATTGCATGAGAATCCTAGTCTCATACAGATCTAAAATAAACTACATGATATTTTGTTATCTCAATGCAATGACATTCATACATTATGTGTGGATTAAATGTTTCCGATTCTTTTGGGGCCATTTTAGAATCTGTTTTTAAAAAAATATATATATAAAGTTGGTGTTTGGGTGACCACAGTTCTTGGGTGTTTTAGGTCTGTTTTTTTTTTTCCACTTTGGAGAGACGCTCTGCTATAATCTCATGATGGGCCAAAGTGGATTGTTCGAGATGGAGACAATCGACCCCATGTGGATTGAATCACTAAACACTGTCATGGAAGATATAAGTTGGTTATCATGATATAAAACATAATCCATGAATATTGTACTTTGTAATTGTTTATTGATTAATTTTATGTGTGCATGTCATGTAATGTATATATTAGGTGCTTACCTGGCCAGTAATGAGCGGTATATCACTGACCCCCTCCAATGCGTTTACTGTTTAAGATCAGCCACCTGAAGGTTGCAACCCTGGCTACAGTATCTAGGGTTGGAATTCTTTACGTGAACCCTCAGGATCTGGGCTGGAGTTCGTAAGTGACAGTATTCACCTCACTGATATTATACCAAATACTGCAGTTTGTGTTTGAGACACTCAGTCCCTCATTTTGATTTACAGGTATGGTGACAAGCCTGGATAGACACCCGTCAGGCCAATCTGAGTAAGCTAATCTCACTATATTGTTTGATAAGTATGTGCCCTACTGTCTGGAGCAGGTCAGATGCAACTTTAAGACAATCACACCTATACCTGAGACAAGCATGGTACAGGTAAGAGACACAATCCAGCACACACTGGCTACATATAAATTCATAACTTAAAATGGTCGTGAACTATCCCTTCACTCAAGAGTGATAACTATAACTATAATGATATCTATATTAGCGTCCAAATCAATGAATGATAATATTATGTTTATTCTAATGTTTACTGCACACTTTAGTTATGTTATGTGAACAAAATTGCAGTATGCAGGCTTTAGTAGGAAGGCTTTTGATTGCCTGTCAATGTTTTATCGTTGGATGTGATTCCGATGATATTGCTCCTTTGTCATTATTATAATAGTTGTGGTGTGGACATCAGTAATTTATTGGAGTTAAAATTATAGTTTCTAAACTTTCATAGTTATAGTTATTTTTCATAGTTCATATGTATTGTTCTTGGTGTGATCCGGCCTTTCATTTATGTTAATGAGATGAGATATTCTTAAGATAAACCTATAGAAATAATCAAATAGCTGTAAAGATTCTCCTCTTTCACTTAACTGTTACGTAGTAAACATTTTTGTCCTATTGAAATTTTGTCCATATGTACAGATGGTATTGGTGCACTCGGCAGAGACAACCTACCTGACGTACATTCATGGAGTTACTTCTGCAGAAGGGGAAGCCGGTGATGTTAGTCCGAAATGCTGGTGTAGGGAAAACTATCCTGGTCTGGGATAAGAGTTCCAAATTCAAAGAGGAATTCATGGTGGCAAAAGTACCTTTCAATTACTACACGACCTCAGCAATGTTACAACGTGAGTGAGATGATGGAAGCTGTATATGGGCACAATGTATACTCTCATTAACACACAATAAACAATAACATTTCCAACAGTAAAACAATATAAAAAATCACTGCACATGTTTGTTTGCAATCGATTATAAACACATTTGCAAGGTAAACAAAAATCATGGTTTTAGGCTTGCAGGAGGAAATCATCATACAAATAACAAGGATTATTTCCATACTGTAGGTGTGCTGGAGAAGCATCTGGAGAAGAAGGCAGGCCAGAACTTTGCTACTCCTGGAACTAAAAAGCTTATCTACTTTGTGGATGACCTAAACATGCCTGGGGTAGATGCATATGGCACCGTTCAGCCTCAAACCCTTATCAGACAGCACCTGGACTACTCCCAGTGGTATGTACATCAAAGCTTTGTATATGAAACAGTCTTATTTTTAAATATGCTTTTAATAAACTTAGATGTTTGTATTTTGTAGGTATGACCATCAGACACTAGTTCATAACCTGTCAGTACATCACCTGCATGAACCCAACAGCAGGAAGCTTCTCAGTTAACCCTCGACTACAGGTAGCCATAACAACCCATACAAATCCAGCCCACTCCTTAAAGTAACCATAGCAAATTTCACCCTTGGCTAGATGTAATTATAACAACCAATACATATCCAGATTAGTATCAAGTGTAGACTTGAATTGAGCCTGGACAAAGAGTTGCTTAAATAGGAAGGGTCTGATTTTATTATTTGGTCTGTAAAGTTCAATCGGTTATCAAACAGTGCTTCCTGTGTCCTGGCTGAGCTCAATAGCATTCCACTACATGCTATTGGCGTAGCGGTGGTAATAAAATGCTGTGCCTGATGGTGACCCATGTAATGCTGTTTATATTAAAAAAATTGAGGGCCAAGCACCGAGCCCTGAGGCACTAGATAAGGTTAGTTAAAGGAATATTTGGGGGGTTAACAGGGTTGAAGGGTCCAGCACACTACAGAAAAAAAACAGACTATAGGTAACAATCAAAAACCAACAACTCATGTTCAAACCTTGAAGCAGAGTTAGCCTGTTTTATGACAGTTTAATTGGTATGACCACAACAAAGAAAATTCCTGTCCAAATACCACCATAGTTTTTACATTTCACCTCTTCTTTCTCTCTTTATTCTTCCCTCTGACAGAGGCATTTCTCAGTGTTTGGCTGTACATTTCCCTGGTGCGGAGGCTCTGAGCACTATATACAGCAGCATTCTGAGTGGTCATTTCCAGCAGGGTGCTACAGTTATTGGTGTTAGTCGCATGACCAGCACACTGATCCAGGCTGCCATCTGCCTGCATCAGAAAATGAGCCAAAACTTCCTTCCCACAGCCATTCGGTTCCACTTCATTTTCAAGCTCATAGACATCTCAAACATCTTCCAGGTGTGTGTCTATGGAACAGATTAAAGTGTGTGCATCTGTGCAGACACTGAGTACTATGGCCGTATGTATGTATACAGTGGCCTAATTGTGCCACTTTATATATTACACTGCTGGTAGTTTTAGTTACTTTATACATATTAGTGCTGACATGCTGTTTTCTGCGTACTTATGTTTGTGTGTTGTAGGGAATTCTCTTTGCTCTGTCAGAGCAAGTGGGATACCCTATAGACCTAGTTCACATATGGCTGCATGAATCTTCTCGTGTGTATTCAGACAAACTGTTGGAGGAGAAAAACATTTAGGTATTCTCAAAGATTCTGCTAGACATGGGCAAGAGATACTTTGAGGTGATTATAACTTCTCAAAACCCTGGTGGGGCCTCCAGTGAATTGGAAGACCATTTCTCAAAAATAATCTTTTGCTTTTCTCTTTCTCTTTGTAGGGTATAGATGAGTCTATTTTTATCAACCAGCCATTCGATCTACTCCCATTTCGCTCACAGTGGGTGGTGAGCCAACGTTTATGCACAGGTGACTGACCTGGAGAAGCTTCAGAAGATACTGATGGACGCTCTTGAGCACTACAATGAGCTGTACTCTGACATGAACCTGGTGCTGTTTGAAGAACCTGCTTTTTGCCTGTATTTAACA
This sequence comes from Cyprinus carpio, assembly GCF_018340385.1. Lineage (NCBI taxonomy): Eukaryota > Metazoa > Chordata > Actinopteri > Cypriniformes > Cyprinidae > Cyprinus > Cyprinus carpio. Next base: position 137,141 of record NC_056577.1, read on the forward strand.
GAGTTTACTTAAATAATGCATAAAACACCTCATAAATATTCGTTTGTCTTGAAGTTTTACATCAAAAAACTTGACTTCTGAGTTATCGAGAGATTTCTGAAGGTTAACAACCTCCTTTGTTGAAGTGCTGCAACTGAAGCCTTATTGGTGTGTGTGTGTGTGTGTTTGTGTCTAGCTGTAGGATAAGTCGTATTTTTGAGTCTCCTGTAGGGAATGCCTTGTGATTGGAGTAGGTGGTAGTGGGAAACAGAGTCTGTGTTGGTTGGCTGCTTTTTCTCAGCGTCCTGGAAGTATTTCAGATCACACTGAGAAAAGGGTTATGGCATCAGCGACCTTAGGGTAACACACCCACACGCGCACTGCATTTCGATGATCTCTTTTTATTTGAAGCTTAATATGAAATTCTGTGAAAAGTTTTGCCAAACTTTTCTTCTTTTTTGTAGAGTGATATCGCTGATCAATGACATGCTAGCATCAGGTACACACTGCAAACTCCTCTCACATTTCCTTCTCCCTCTCAATCCTGTCAGTAGCTCTCAGTTTGTTTGTGTCTATATATGTGTGTTTGTGTATAGGGGATATACCTGACTTGGTCAGTGAGGAAGAGGTTGATATGATCGTCACCTCTATTCGAGTGGAGTTGAGGGTGCTTGGTTTGGTGGACACGCATGAAAACTCCCTGGAACTTCATTGATCATATACGCAGACAGCTTAAGGTTGGCTTACTTATTTAGAAGACTGCAATCCTAAGTATATATTATTAATAAAAAAATGCAAATGTCACTCTGATGTCATGCCCCTCCTGCATTGTACAGTAGGTGGTGCTGTGTTTTTCTCCTCCGGTTGGCTTCACTCTTCGTACACGTGAAACGGAAGTTTCCGGCTCTCGTGAACTGCACCGCCATTGACTGATTCCATCCTTGGCCCCAGCATGCATTTCAGTCGTCAGCAGCACTTTTATACAAACTATCTCTGGCCTGGAGGTAACAGAGACTAGGGACAGTGAGGAGATATGTTTTTTAAAATGATTATCTTTATACAGCAAGGATGCATTAAATTGATCAAAAGTAACATTTATAATTTCACAAATAGATTTCGCTTTCACATAAATGCTGTAAAAACGTTTCAACTATACCACACCCAGAGCTTTCTGCAATTCATAAAGCTTTACTGCAATCTGGCTGGGGACAAAAAGAAGAGAACTGAGCCAAAAGATGGAACGTTAAAAATAATTGTTTGTTTTGTTCAGAGTAATTGTGGATTTATGTTTGTCTATAGCTGAATCTAACTGTGTTGCGGAAATTTCCGAATACTCTTGCCATCGTATCAAATGTGTCTGCATCTGTTTTTGGTGCTGCTGTCTCCTAATGGCCATATCCCAAAGGACTGCAGCTGGAAGGCGTCTAAAGTTGTCATGAGTTCAAAGTGAGTGTGTGAGGAGCTGACATTTAAGTTTTATTCTCAGGGATTTCATGAGTCATATTTGCAAATGTTTCTATTTTAATTCTGCTGACATTTAACTTTAGCCATGTTCTTGAAATCTGGCTTTTACCTCTGATTCCCTCTATAAGCAAAAAGCCTGAAGTTTGCTCAAATTGCCAACATTTGAGAATAAAACTTTTTTTTTATTGAATCTTGAGAATTTTAGTTTTCAAATGGAACATTGATTATCAGGATGCATTAATAATTTGGCAGGCAAACTATTGTTGTAACTCAACAGGTTATAAAAAGAGGTTCATTGGGAAAATGTAATAGAGATGTAGAGAAATGTAATAGAAACATTTAATAGAGAGAAAAAATGTGTGTCTGCGTAAAATGTGGAGGAGTTGGATGGTAGTTTGGATACACTGAAAGCTGCGTTTGAAAAAAGCAACCTCAAGAAACTCCATTGTCAAGATGAGGTGAACCACACCAACACCACCATTCAACTGGCAACCGCCTGGTCAAGGTTTTAGAGGTCAGAATATACTGGTTTTGTTTTTTGGACCATACTTACATGTTGATATTGTCATGCTAATTTTAACATGTAAATTCAACTGCATATGGAAACTGTTTTTTCTTTTTGTGTTTTCCTGAAAAATGCATGTGTATTTAAGTCAGAAAGTGTATGATGGGCTCACTCAGTGACCCAGTACTGTGAGCAGGGATTCACTCTGTGTGGAGACGTTCTTTTTACCGCAGCCTTCCTCTCTTATGCTGGCTCCTTCTCAAAAAGATGAGTTACTCCATAACATCTGGATGCCTTACCCTTGGTGCCCAGAAGGTGTCTTGAGTACTGATATTGCCTGTTATTGTGATAAAAATGTGTATTCCTTCACCTGCAAAGTTCAGAAACCACAAAGAGTATAGAGTGCAGGGAAATTAAAACAAATTGATTCTTTGCATTCAGTTATGTTTCAGTTATAAAAAGCAATATTTTTACACTAGAAAATTCCCAAACTTTGGTTTGCAAAACCTTAAGGGATTTTTTTGGAAACTGTGGGAGATAAACTTCTGATGAAATGGCAAGGTTGGATGAAAAAAAAATAAAAATAATAATAATAATATATATAATTAGGCCTCCCTACATCATGTTATTTATAAGATAAACCGGTTCTTTCCTTAAACTCAGCTTGATTGATAAGACTTCATTTTGTTATATCAGTGCCGTAGCCTTTTTACTTATGTGTTTATTGAATTTCTCTTATTGAATTTGGACTGACATTTGGGAACAAAGCGTTTTGTGTATTTTTGTGTATTTCTGTGTGCATATTATGCATGTTTAGGTAAGAAGCTGGGTTTCACTATAGACCTGGGGAAGCTCCATAATGTGTCTCTAGGACAGGGCCAGGAGTCTGTAGTGCTGAAACTCGGGAAAAAACCTCTAAAGAGGGCCACTGGTTCATTTTACAGGTGTGTCTTTGTGTATGTTATCTGTATATTGTATATATTTCTGTTATTTTATGCATGTATATAATTCAAATGCTTGTATTTCTTCTAGAACGTTCACCCTGGTGGCAAAGTTGCTGGGAAGTCTAGAGAACGTTGCTGTTGTGAACAGTCACCCAAGACTACCGAGTATTCATGAGTGCAGAACCTTCTACCCCTCCACAGGAACACATCATTTCACTGTAAAATCCTATTGTGTCCAAAAATCATGCTTTATTAGCTGTATATTAAACATCAAATATGTTCGGATAGGCTGTGATTGAAAGGAAAACACAATTTTGTAAGGCTTCAGACATGTCAAGAATGGGATGTAATACAAAAACCTTTGCTTATGTGTATGATTAAGTCAAATGAGAAAATTTAATTTAGAAACTCTTTTGATACATGCCAATGTGTTTGTGTGTGTAGGACATTCTGGACCAGTGTTCCCGTGAGCAGGAGTTTAAGACCCACCCTGTTCTTGTTGTGTTATTTCGATGCTAGTGAGGCTGAAAAAGAGGCAGTTTGGGCCACAGGGCTGGAACAGGAAGTACCCTTTTAACACAAGAGATCTCACCATATCAGTGAATGTGCTTTAAATAGTATTGAATTATATTATCTGCTATTTATTGGCCAGAACATAAAAATAATGATCAATTTATTGGAATTGATATTTGATTTTCACTCTTGGGTGATTCCCATGTATTTTGGCTCCTGATAAATATTTAATCAAATAAACACACAGACTAAATTTTCTCACTGTCATTACAGTTTGAGAGGAAGTTGTCTCTGGCCCCAGGATTTGTTGTGCCTTCTAACCTGGATTACCAAGGTTATCATGCATACATAGATGAGATGCTACCTCATGAAAGCCCAGTGCATTATGGGCTGCAGCCAAACGCTGAGATTGAGTTTCTTAGAGTGACGTCAGACAGCCTCTTCCACACTCTTTTAGAGCTGAAGTCCAGGGACTCCAGCATGGGCGAAGGAGCCTCACAGCCCACTGAAGAGAAGGTCAGTTTCTGAGCTTTTGAAAGTGTGCAGGTCAGCAGATCATATGTTGCTGTAATGGATTGCTTTGTACAAAGATTTAAGCCACTGCTGTTATAGGTGAAGACGATCTTTGATGACATCCTGGAAAAACTACCAGAAGAGTACAACATGTCTGACATAATGTCCAAAACAGCTAAACGCACGCTGGTGTGTTTCCAGGAGTGTGAGCGTATAAACATTCTCCTTAATGAAATGAGACGGTCACTCAAAGAGCTGGACCTGGGGCTAAAGGTGCGCTATTATTAATTTTTTTTCCCATGCCAGTCTGTAATTAACTGCATTGTGGTATTATGAATTGTGCTTGTTTGCTTGTCACATCGCAATCTCTTCTCGTGGTCAGTGTAAGCAGTGATCACTGATATACTGTTGTAGTTCTTGTAAATGTTCTGTATTAGATATTATTTTTTATATTTTGTTTTAATCTAGTTTTTGACATTACTTTTTTTAATAGGTCTATATATTTTTTATTTTTTTTTATTTTAGTACTTTAGCTTTAACTTGCATTGCCTTGTCTTGGCACTACCTTAGCTTTTTTTCAAATTTTATTTTTATTTAATGTTGTTTTAATTCAAGTGATGAAAATGAAAAGGTTTAGTTTTAGTTAATGATAATAAGCCTGTTGGTTTAGACAAAAAACCCATGTTTGCTCAGCCTGTATATTAGCTGTAAGGTCAAGCTCTGTTCTGAAACCTAGTGCTGCTTTGTTAGGTGTAAAGTCTGGAAATATTATTAAGATGTTTATGATTAGGATTAAAATGATCCCAGAATGCATTGAACTCCATTAAGATGTTTATTGTTCATTTTCATAATTTTGCAGCTTGCTGTATGTTGTCAGCTCACTAAGTTTTAAAAATTCTATAAAAGCTGTGCTATTTTTTATGATAACAATTTGTGTATATGATGTCTGTGTGTATGCAATCAGGTACAATATAGCAAGAAGCAGCTGGACTCACAATCTCTCTCTGTCTAGTGTGGTCTGGATCTCTGGTTTATTTACGCCCTCAGTCTTTTCTAACAGGTACAGTAATACATACACACAAGCTTGTATATAAATAAGAAGAAAATGTTTTTTAGAAGGAGTGTCATATGTTCACCAAGTTTGCATTTATTTGATAGGAGGGTAGGGTACCTTGCTTTCAAAGCTAGCTTGCTATTGCTAGCCTCTCCAAAAACGTCTACTCCACCTTTAAAAGAAAGTTTAAAATAACATTTATTTGAAGTAGAAATCTTATTATAATTAACATTATAATGTCTTTATTGTCATTTTTTGGTCAGTTTAATGCATCCTTGTTAATTTATATTTATTTAAAAGTAGAGTATGACATTCTCGTCTTTTTTCCTTCATTTCATTTAATTTTTTATGTATGGTGCATCACACTCACTTTTTTGTCTTTGTCTTGTAGCTGTGATGCAGAGTTTGAAGGAACACCTGAAGGAACGAACTCCCAGCATGCCTGTTATATAGCTGTCCAAGCCATCCCGAATGACAGACAGGAGACACGGCAATACCTATGAATGCCCCTGTCTATAAAACCAAACTACATGCTAACACGTATGTCTGGATCTTCAGCAGGCTCAAGACCAGAGAGAGGCGCCCCAAATGGGGTTCTGGCAGGGGTCGCTCTGCTGCTTAGTGTGTGATGCTGATAACACACGCTCAGATGTGTGACAGAATTGCTGGTAAATACTCCTATATAATATGCATTGGAATACAGTTTCTAGCCTTGTTTGAGCTTCAGAAGAAAAATTTATTATATTATTGTCACTCACCTTTGGTATGAAGTGGGGGTCCAAATGACAAGACTTTGTAAATCTGGAAAAAAGGTTTTAGGATTTTGTGAATAGTTTGTTAGAGATTTAAAATAATTAAATAATTTAAAATTTTGCACTTTTTGGGTCACTAATCAAATTATTAATTTTTATTATTTCTCCTGCAAAGCACGGTTATTTTACTAGTGGCCTGATACTTTTGGACTCCACTGTACCCCATCAGAATTTAAATAAATCAGTTTCTGTGATTTTGTTTTTCCCCATTTTCGCCTATTCTATATGAGCTGTGTACTGTGCCCAGAAGTTACCAAAATGACCACAGTGCAAATTCTCATTTCAAAAGGATTTTGCAGATGGTGGTGCATAAAAAAGTCTCATTTAGGTTTTCCACAGGTTCTTACATATATAAAATATGCTTCTTCAGGGTTTCTGTTGGTCTTAATGTCTTAAATTATAGTGCCCTCCAATAATATTGGCAGCCTTGGTAAATATGAACAAAGGCGGCTGTGAAAATAAACCGGCATCATTTATCCTTTTGATCTTACATTCAAGAAATTCCCAAATTCTAACCTATCATTGAAGTAACACAATTGAAAAATGGGGGGAAGATCTTATTATGAAATGTTTTCTCTAGTTCACATTGGCCACAATTATTGGCACACCAGATCCTTCAGATTCCCTGTTTCATGGTTGGTGGTACTTCTCTTCAGTTCAGCCCCACTCATTTTCTACAGGACAGCCATGGCAGAAGCTCAATTTTGTGCTCAGTGACACATTTCTGTGTTGATTTTGATGTTTGTTTTGGATCATTGTCCTGATGGAAGATCCAACCAAGGCCCATTATAAGATTTATAACAGAGGCAGTCAGGTTTAGATTTCTTATGTGTTGGTATTCAATAGAATCCATGATACCATGTATCTGAACAAGATGTCCAGGACCTCCGACAGAAAAATAGCCCCACAACATTAAAGATCCAGCAGTATATTTAACCGTGGGCATGGGGTACTTTTTATCCCTGTTTGCAACAAACCCATCTGATGCAGTTGCTGCCAATAAAAGCTCTTTCTTTTTTTTTTTTAGTTTCACCTGACCCATAGAAGCCAGTCGTGTCTGGCAACTGAATATGCTGGAGTTTGTTTATAAATATATATAGAGGATTTTTCTTGAAACCCTCACGAACAACGTGGTGTATGTATTTGATTATTTTTTTTTATGCTTTCTGACCCCTAATACTCCTAATCTCTTCAATTCTCCAGCTGTGATCCTTGGAGTCTTTGGCCACGCCAACCTCACCGTGTATTAGGATGCTAGACACACACGTCCTCTTCCAGGCAGATTTGTAAAATCTTTAGTTGATTGTAACCTTTTAATTATTGCTCTCTGTATAACCTCTTAATATTTTCAGTGCTTTAGCTCTTTTCTTTGTACAGCCAGCCTTCTATTCTTGTGTGAAGATCATCTGTCTTGTTCTTCTATATTCTTTATAGAACTATATTCTTTAGTTGATTAAGGGCATTTTGCCTTTGTGTTCCTCATATTTATAATCCTGTGGAACAGGACGGGGCGCGGATTCATGGCTGGACAATTCCATGCTCCTAGTTCGGGCCCTGGTGTGCTTTTTTTTTTTTTAAATGTGAAATATTTACTCATAAGAATTTCAAGGAGATGCCAATAAATTGTGGCCAACATGCATTAGATAAAACATTTCATGATGTGTTTCCCTTTTCCCCCACTTTGAATTGTTTTACTTCACTCGATCGAAGGTTAGAATTTATTTTATTTTATTTTGAATGAAAGATCAAAAAGGTAAATGATGCAGATTTATTTTCACTGCCACCTTTGCTCATGTTTACCAAGGGTGCCAATATTAGTGGTTGGCACTGTAGAGCAGATAAAATAATGGAAGTTATATTTCCAAATTAATACAACTCTTTGTCTGCAACTGAGATTTAAATTGTGTTCCCTTTCATTTATCCCTTATATTTCTTTGCTTGGTCTTAAACAAAAAAGTAAAAGTTTCCATTTAAAAAAAAGTTACATTTAGGTCCACCTCATCAACGCTGCTGAAACCCTGTTTTTCCATAAAAAATCTTGTGCAACGTTGTAAATTAAGCATTCGGTCTTTCTTTGTATTAATTTATACACAGTTGTGTGTTGACTCTTTATATTGACAATATACAGCATAAATAAAATACATACCAATATATCCAAGGAGGAAAACATTCTAATCTGCTATGTCTTGCATTGTATAAAATACAGTGTCAAACATTTAAAAAAATGCATAAAAACAATTTTGGTGCGAACAGCACTAGTTTTAAAAAGTGACACTGTACAATATGTTTAAAAGAGTTTGTGTCGCAAAAGATCGCAATAGTATCATAACTCTCTCTTGTTCTTTTCCCGCACTGGGCACATGTCCTGGCCATGTCCTGCAAACACCCCTAAGGCAAACCCACTCCGGCCAGCTTCCTGAAACACCAGACATGACTTCGACCATCTCAAAGGAAACTGTTAGGTCAAAAGCATGCCGTGATCACAGCGCTCACACGAGCCAGACAGACACACCCAATGACATATCTGTGTGATGGCAGATGAAGATTTAATAAAGCCTCTCTCGCCTACACTGGGTATGTCACAATGCTCAGCCTCCAGATTTCAGCCTACCAATCAGATTGATTCATTCACATCAGAAGCTCTAAATCTGGTGGCTCTATGAGTAAATTACTAAATTAAGACATGCATACATTTTTTTTCTGCTTTTTTTTTTTTTTGTTTTGTTTTTTTGTTTTAGCTGACACTAGGAAGACTGTGTGTTTCAATGCATCTCATTAAATGGGATTAAGTGATTAATTCAACTAACTAACTTTGGTTAAACATGCAGTCCTACACATGACACTCAATGCCCATGTTATACTGCAAGACTAAAAGTTTGCATTTTATGGGTTCTGTTAACATAGATTTATTATCTGGAAGGCCAAGGATGACTGCTGCTACAAAAAACCTAGTGCTGTTCTTTCACTCTCCAGATCACATTATCCAGATATTTTTCCACAGATAAGCACTGCTACAGCTTCAGAAGGAATTAAGAATCTTCTAAAATGAATCTGTAAATTGCATAAAGAAATGAGGACAAAAAAAGCATAAAAACACAAAAGGGCTTTTCTTTTCACAGGACCAGTTTTAACCCTCTGGGTTGAGCAACTGTACCAGCACTGCATGAAGTGTAACTCTGGCATGAAATCTGTATGTATGTACTGTACATGTGGAAAAAATTGTCAATAAAGCAAATTTGACTTGACTTGAAATCAGGCATTAACCTTGCTTTAAAACAATGCTAGAATCCAAAGGCCACAGACAGTGACCCAATCATAAATAGTAGTTATACACCAATCTTGATTTTTTCATGGCCGACTCCATAACTGATTTGTTTATTATTTAATTTTTTTTAAAATCCTGCAATATATAAGATAGAATGACTATATGAACAATGTGTTTTATGCTCTATTACAGGCCGAACTCTCAGTAGTCATTTAAAATTAGAGGCAAACACTGCACTTTAATCATGATCCAAACAAAGATGCTACATACATGAGCAGTTTCTGATTTAAATTAGATGTCATGTCAAAATCTGAAGCAAAACCAGAATGTTCTGACTAGCACTGTGACATTATACTACGTAAAAACATATCTGCCCAAGACAGAAAACAGCAGATGGGCTGAAGGAGACGCAATTTCACTCTCTGACAGCAGGTGGCGCGTTATGGAACAGCAGCAGATCGTGCGTTTGGAGCAAAAACAGGCCGGTTCCGATTTATGGACATTTGAACGTTTACCTAACAATAATTGTTTCGGGACAGTGATAATTTGTTCGTTCTTGGCTAAACGAAAACACATTTACATTTTTATTTGTTTTTTAAATAAAAATTTTCCAGGACTACAACAAGATTTGCCAGGACACTTTACATTTTCTCTCATTTTGCATGTGTTTTCCGGGGGTGGTAAATTAGTCATCAATTTTTCTAGTTTTCCAGGATGGGTGTGGAACCCTGGGTAATACAGCTCAAACTGCAACATGAATGGACAACCAGAGTGGATCATTGTGGCAACATTTTATGGGCTGCATTTGTTTTATCATAAATTTGCCTCATAAATATGCAAATAATATCTACCCAGGGTTAAAAATGACCCTTTAAGTGTTAAAAGCCCCAAAGTCGAATGTTTGTGAAGTGGAAGGTTTAAATTACCCACCATGAGGGCCAAAAATGGTGAGACTTATTTAGACCATCAAAAGTTCTGTCAAATTCAATACTGAGAAATATGATATTGCAATACTGACAATGTTACAATGTTTAGTTGGCTCTGAAGGGACAGCGTGTCATTGCTGAATGTAACTGTTCCTGTGGAAATCTGATATGGGCAGAATAATGTGATATTTTGGAGATGATGACAGTTTGATGATGAGGCTTTGTTTTGCAGAGTTCAGTTCAAGTAAAGATTCTTCCTGAATACCAGGAAAGTCATAGTTAAATAAATACATACATAAATCTCAAATAAGTGATATAACGACAAAAACCAAGCTCATGTCACTTGATTACCAATGCAAATGTTTTTTTAAGAAACATGCAAAAATAAATAAATAAATAAATAAATAAAAACACTGCATTTTTTTCCAGCATGCATTTTTCATTAACATGGTTGTATGTCCAATATGTTACTTCCTGACCACCGTTTTCATTTATATATTTACAAATGACCAGCCTTTACACTGATTCATACTGCATTAATGCATCTGTTCACCGGCTTTTGTTTTGACCATCCTTTTAAGGTAACTATAAGGGACATGGAAGGTCATTGTCAGTTCTTTGCATATGACTCTTCGGTTTTGTGTTCTCTACCCTGAGTCTAGCTGTAGCTGCTGTTGTTTTGAAGGGAGGAAGTTGAGCTTACTGTAGATTTTGTTCTGTCTATGCATAGTTACTTAAATAGCATACAGAAGTTTGACTCCTCTATGAGGCATTCTTATTCAAAATTCAGAATATTACAACTCAAACCTCATGATTAAACACTGTCTCTTACTGCGTACATGCCCCCTGGGAATTCTGTTGTTATTAGATTCTGTTTTCATGACCAATATTATATTACTAGCCCTGGAAGGCCAGGATCAGAGGAGGGCCCTGTGTAGACCCTCCTCCCTCTCTGGCTCTGTCACCAATGGAGTGGGCCGTGTTGACGTCAGAGTTCATCTCCGTGGTAACAGCAGCGTTGGAGTCTTTGGCTTTACAGGCGTTCTCATAGATCACCAGAACTCTGCAAAGAAGAAAACAGATTAAACATACTGCTATTTGTTATCCATTGGAATGTTGTATGCTAGTGTATTTGCAAAGTCAGTCAAAATCAACTGCAATCTGGCAGAAGTTTTTAATCAAATGATGCTGCACAGCACAGTGGACAAATGCTCGTACTATTGATAACATTGTGCTACTGTTTGGAAATGATTATTGTTTCATATTGCCTGCTTTCACATAGGAATTTTAAAAATAGTATGCAGTAGCGTTGCTAGGCAGTTGCCAGGGTATTTCCAGTTGTTGCTAGTCAGCTGTAAGCTAGGGTGATCTCTGTATACAGTAAAGTCACAGCTTATGAAAATTAGAAATATCATTTAATGTTACACATGTATAATACAATTATTATGAAAATGGTAAACATTTGAATGCAGTTTTAAATACAACATGTAACATCTAATATTTATTTTTGCAATATTAATTTTGATGTCTTTGATGCAATGGTCCAAATTTAATATTTTTACAGTGTAAATTGTATTAAAAACAAATCATTTGTCAATAATTATTAGTTTATAATATTAATTATAACAATAGTATATGGTACCCACACAGGTATACTACTGTTAAAATAACAGCTATGATTTTGAAATGCATTTTTCTCAAATAAACATATTTTATGTTCTTGTCTTTATTTAAGTGCAGGAGGACATCAATTTATTTAGCTTTGTAATTAGTGATACGACTGAAAGCCATTTGTTAGGAAGTGCTTTTTATTATGGAATTTTGCGTTTGAAGAGCTAAAAAAAACATTTCAACTCAAATCAATATTTTGTAGTGTAAATATTTAATTATGTGGCAAGTAGCCATATAATATTTGTATTGACAGGGTATATTCACTGATAACAACCAGCTGGATGCACATTATTCCTAACATATAAGTGAGATTTCAATTAAACTTGGCCACTGAACTAAGAAATATCCCCAGTTTCTTCTTCAGAAATGCTGAACACAGCCGGTGTGTTACCCTGCATCTGCATGGCAGTGACGGGCTGCACGGGTTTGTGGTAGTCTGGAACGACGGACACAGTACTGTACGCTGGAGAGTCCCAGAGTGCTCTGCCTCTGGAGCAACTGTAAAATAGCCTGGATGTCTGATGTCATCTGCTCTTCCAGCCTACAAACACACACATATATTGACACAGAAGTGCAATACAGTCTTTGACAAGCATATGGCGGCAAGTACCTGATTCTATAAATGGCACAAATGTTCTGCATTATAAAGTTGATGTTTTTAACTCATATTCCCTTGGTTTACTCTTTCATGTGACCTACTTTATCTCGCTGTTCTCTCTCTCGTCACCTGTTTTAGGTGTTCCTGCAGTACATCCAGTCTTTGCTCCATTTCGCCGAATGTGATGTCACTTTCACGGTCGTCTCCTCCTTTTTCTGTCCTGAGATTTCGCTGAGTCATCTGCATTCCCACAAGGCCATTATTCAACACACACATCTAGAGAAACACAACATCCCAGTGCAATTAATCACAGACACACACAAACACATCAGATACATACAAACCCCAAATGAATAAAATATATGTAAGACGGATTAGTTATTTATGTTGTCAATTGTACTGCACACACACACACACACACACACACACACACACACACACACACAAACCCTATAACAAAACATATGGCACCATAACAAGACAAATTAGATATATCTCATATACACACACACACACACACAAACACACACACACACAAACACGTCATTAATGCTCTCCACACTGCACCAGTGTCCCCTAATATAACAGCTGCAATACCCGGAAGCCAAAAAAATGTTTGCCTCAACAAGATATTACACCAAGCTCTCATCATATGCTCTAGTGCTGTATTGTAATATTTTGAGATTTGGAGAAAAAATGAGAGAAGGAAAGAGGAGGAAGAGAAGCTTCCTGGCTATGTAATTATATCAGCAGTCATTGTTCATTAAAACCTCTTCTTTACAGACCAGAGTCACAAAAAGTCTCTTCTAGTTATTTATAATTTACTCTTTATATATTCAATCTGAAATTGCAATTTTTGCCAAAACTTTCTACGAAACTTGTGTATACAATGCATTTTATATATAGGTTTTGTGGGTAAAAAGGTCCATTGTCTAATAAAAAAAATCCAAAAAAGAAATAACCACAAAACAAACAAAAATCACTTTTAAAAAGGTCCATTGTATACGATCAACAGTGCATGTATGAAGCACAGCTCACACAGAAATCACTTTCAAAGCAAGCAGCTTTCTGTTGGTAAATGTGGTGAATCTGTGATCTGATCAACTTGAATCAAAATTGTACGGGGAAATCTTTCATAAAATTTCCGATCACATGGATTCCAAACTGAAATCACTAGATTTTGCTTGCAAAAAATCTTTTTTTTAAAAAGGTGATATGCTTATATTATTATAAAATTGTTGCAAACACATTTTTATGAAATCACAAAGGGTTTTCAACGCTAGGCCCATGGAACGCAGAAAATATGACCCAAAAGGAAAACATTTTAAGATTAAAGGACAATGTAATAGAAGTTACGCATTGATTATTTTCATGTTAATTTATGTTTCGTAACACACACACAAACACAATAGTTGTAAAACAGAAATTTCTAATTATTTTCCAACACATGTTACAAATATATCTTGATTTTAAAGGGAGTTCATATGATGCTGCTAAAAAAGAACATTATTTTTTGTATTTGGTGTAATGAAATGTGTTTATGCAGTTTTAAGGTTAAAAAAACATTATTTTCCACATACTGTACATTATTGTTTCTCACTCTATGTCCCACCTTTTAGGGAACGCGTCGGTTTTTACAAGGCTCATCGCTATGAAAAAGCTAGGTGTGCGTGATTGGCCAGATATCCAGCGCGTTGTGATTGGCCGAACATGCCTCAAGCGTGTGACTGAAATGTTACGCCTCCTTACACCCTATTGTGATGTCTTGTCCGTCTGGAGCGACGAGACATAAACATAAAACCCATTATAAACGTGATATAAACATGATTTCTAGTCGTGTTTTCTTTTGGAAGGCAAACACAAAGTAGTTTCGCTTTCTCAATGAAACAGCGTCACACACCGCGACCTTGGGTGAGCGAAGGCCGGAGGCCTAGAGTGAGCTGCGGCTGGCCTTGAGTGAGCAGAGGCAGGCGGCTTGAAACGGTTGCGGCAGTTTGATTCTACGAAGGAGCGTACCTTGGGCTTGCAGCAACCACATGTGTGGACCACGGGCTGGATTCTGCTTCGTCCATGGATGAAAGTCGATCGGGGGATCCACAGTGCAAAGTTGATGTATTTCCCCTCAGCGACCCAGCACTGATCAGCTCCAGGCGGATATCGCCTCTTTTGGAAGGCCAACAAAGTAGTTTCCGTTTCGCTTTCACAGTGAAACACAACAAGCGTCTATACGACATGGCGGCGGCGGCAACAACAATCTACAATGAGAATAAAAGGTACGCCTTCTTTCTCTTGCATGAACATCTGGGCGGACGGCGTGATGCAATTTTTTCCAACATACTGATGTAGATATGTGGGGTTGTGTTAGAACGAGTCCTTTTCTGGGGGGCGTGGACGAGTGTTAACTTTTATAAAGAATATCTCTTTGGATTTGAGAACGTTAGCTTTGCAAAGAGCTTGTAACACACTTCAAAGAGAAAGGAAAATTTGAAATCGCAGCATCATATTGACCCCTTGTAACAGAAATAAAATAACAAATAAAAACATGAATGTAGGTAGAAAAAGTAAATAAAAGGAAATTTTATTATTTGCTCTTGCTTTGTACTGTTACAATATAAAATATAATTTAATTTAGAAATTGTCTTTTAAGTCTGCATGAAGTAAAACATTTTTTCTGACCTATTCTTATTAAAAATTATTAACTTGATCTTCCGTCGAAATTACTCTCTGGTGATATACGGTCCGACAATCATTTCATCCGCTTAAATCTCCGCCCCTTACAGTTGGCTTCAAGCTTGAATTAAGATCTGCCTCCATTCAATCAGCAAATGAGGATATACCAAGTATATTTTTAACTTTTCCGATCATCTTGTTTTCTGTTATCTGTATGTTCACAAGTAAAGTGTTACTGTAGGCATCCTGGAGAATGATAGTATGTTATACCTTTGTGAAACAGATGGTTTTCAACGCAATCTTTAGATTATGTGTCAGGGATGGTGTTCAGGTTTGACAGGAATGGATTGACTCAAAGTCCTCGCCACAATCTCTTCCTCCCACCTCCTCTTCCCTCTTCCCTTTCCCTCCTCCTCTCCCGGTAATGTGTGAACCTCTCGATCTCTTCCCCTTTCCGTCTTCTGTCCTGCTCAGTCTGTTAGGATAACCTGAGGGAACACAAAAGTCCTCGCAGAATTTCACACACAGTTCTCACGGTCCATTCTGCAGACTGCACTTTAAACAAAGAAAAAGAAGTGAGGGATTGTTCCAGCAAGAGAGTAAGCGATTTGGCTGGGATGAATAATCCAAACAATTACAACGGTGTACACAGGACGGGGGGTTTAAAACGGCTCTTGACCGTTTCAGGTGAAATCTGGCACGTAGCAAACATACGATAACAAACATCTGTCTGTGGCCAACAGAAGCACCATGGCAACAGCTTGAAACCCAGCAGGAGGATAAAAAAGAGATGGGTGGAAAGAGGAGGGGAGGTGACAGGGGAAGGGAAACAAAGGAGAGACCGAAAAAAGAGAGAATAATGGAAAAGAGGAGAGGAAGTAGCTCCTGACCTGCGGAGCGTTTCTTCTTAAAGCAGGGTTTGGTCCTGACATCAGGGTCCTTCTGTGTCTGAGTCACTCACAGCATTGTAAAGGTTGCTCTGAGGAGCCGTGGCTCCCTGCCACGACACAAGACAACATTACGTTAGGCAAAGCATTATACGGACACTAACTTTAAAATTTACTGCATCAACATCAGGAAGGGAAAACAGAGATAGGCCTTCTTCTGCAAAACATAAAATCTGACTTTTTTGAAGAATTTCTTTCTAGACCATGATCTTTAAAACATGACCGACTTCAAAATGAACATAGAGAATAATACACATCCAGAAATAACAACATAAATTTCAGTCTCTTTGTTACAAAAAAAAAAAACTGAGCTTTATTAGTCATTCCACTATATGTGGAGACCTACCACAGGGTTTCTTCAGGTATTCATCAAATCTAATTAATGGCTTTTTAATGCCATTTTAAATTTCTTAAATGCCATATATTTACAAACCCATTATATATCACACACACTCCCGGACAAAGTTTTTTAATGTTTTGGAAACAAATCTCTCTTAGCTCAACAAGGCTACAGTAATAGGTAACTTTGAGAATATTATTTCAGTCTGTCTTCTATTTGTAATATATTTTAAAATGTAATTTATTCCTTGTGATGGCCAAAGCAGGAATTTTCAGCCATCAAACTTAATGTATAGACCAAATTATTATTGGTGCTATCAATTATTAATAATGGTTCTTATTAATCTATTATCATATAGAACACTTTTTTTCTGGCTTCAATATTTTTGTGCGAAACCTGTGATACTTTGTTACTTTTTCAGGATCCTTTGATGAATAGAAAGTTCACAAAACTAACAAAAATAAAAATCTTTTTGTAACCATTATAATGTCTTTACTTGACACTTTTTGATCACTTAAATTTGTTCCTAGTTGAATAAAAGTATTTAATAGATATCTATATATTCTATACTAATATAAGAATATATAAAAACTACAAAAACATTACTTGGTGCTTTTTCTCAATTATATACAGTAATATTCTATGTTCCACAAAAAATATAGACATCCTAGATTCATGGTGGCTGCAAAATCCAGACCTGATCACTCACAAGAAAACACTATATATATAATCTATTCACATAACACCAGTTATTATCACTTGAAATAATACTTCTGACACTCTCCCCTGTTGTTATTGTCAATTTTTTTAGACTCACCCAGCACCTAGCCGCCTGGGTACGCCTAATAGACTTCTTCTCCACACCACTTACAAAAACAAATCTTCATGTCCCATATTTTCTTAAACCGACACCATGCAGATATTTCACAATTGATTTAACAAAGTACCAGTAATGTTGAATGACAGAAATCCTTAACAATTCATGCCATGACTGGAAAAAGCTTAATATTTATTTCAATCAGATTAAAATAACAACACATATTGAAAGGTTGGAAAAGAATAGGATAGTGTAACCACCATTACAGGTGGGCAGGTACCGTGACTGTTTGAAATCAGTCAGGTTTAGTGGAAATCCTTCTTTCAACGGATTCAGATCAGAACTTCCAGATTGTCATATGCCATTTAAAGCAAGGCCCTTGAATTTTTCGTGAAAAACCATTTCAATGACGTTTAATGCCTCTGTCCAAAGCCCCATGGAAACCCTAGCATACAAAGGAACCACATGGAACTCAAGATTTCTACAACATCGTAAATGGACTAGCGCTATATACAACATCAACTCTTGGCCACATTTTTTCTGATAGCACCTATTCAATTGCTTGGTAACACAAACTTGCTACTCTAGAACCAATCACCATGGCAGCACTCAATTCAATTTAGGCATGGTGGCGGTAATGTGGTGAAGAACGACTTGCTGAAGTTCAACAAACTGAGCATCAGAATGGGGAAGAAAGGGTGATATTCAATTACTTAGTTAACCTCCATTTTCCGTACTCTGTCCAGGGCCTTCCCTTTACCTCCTTGTATGTGTTGGTCCAGCTCCATTGCTGTATCCCCAAAACAACAGCTAATTTTGTCCCTTCGAGGATTAATACAATCATACAGATGTTGTAGACATGTGGCCAATAGGGTACTTACAATATTTTCGGAGATGTGCTGCTCTTAGTTCACAGAAAGGGTCCGTGGTGGCCTGCAGAGGGTAGCTTCAATATGAGTCAAATGCAAGCGTGGAACATTTTCATCTTATGTCGAAACAGGTAAGCACTTATAGCTTGCTGCTGTACCAGTGGTTAGTTATCTTCACGTCCTGTTAAACCCGTGAGCCGCCAGGATTGGACCGGAAGTATCCTGAGAATATACAGGATACCTGTCCCGACCCATCCAGCAGATCCTCTCCCTCAATGGATGTTGTTGGAGATCCGTCAGTAGCCTCACGACTCAGAACAGCTGCATGGGCTCTTCCTAGTTTTGGGGCGTACAGATTGATCAGCTCACTCCAAAATAATCAGTCTTTACGCTGAAAGGTGGGCGTCACAGTGCATCAGAGGAGAAGAGAGGGAAGAGAAGATAAACAATGAGGAATAAATGATACCAAGAATTAGAAGGGCGACAAGTAGTTCCCAGATTCGTGTTGGACTACGGTAAGCAAACTCTTCACAGGCCAAAAAAGGTCACTTATTATGAGTCATGACGCGACGAGCCCCACAGAAGTGCCTTTCAAACCATGGCAGATTTCCTTGAAACCCCTTGGCAAAATTACTGTGGGTAAGATCTCCACTGCATGTGAATTCCCTACTGCTTTGATTCCTATTGAGATAGTTAAATATGTGATCAGTAGCTGGTTACAGAATAATAAGTTTCTGTAAAGAAATTTGCCACATTTTTTTCGGTAAATCACCTCCGGCCCGATCATTTGAGTTTTAACTTGAATGGTATCTCCTTTAAGTTGACGTGTTGTCGTTTCTCGGCACACCAAACTAATATCTGTTTGCCAACCTTCTTTCAAAACTCGCAACCCCTACTGCCACTGTTCAAACAAACCATATCTTTGAGGACATCAACCGTCACATAGCTTTCTTCTTGATTGTCTTTTCCTGCCCAATATTAGAGAGGGATATTATTAAGGGTGTAATGGTATTCTTAGGTCGTATCGACCGATAGATTCGTTAATGGTCCACATCGTTTGTTACACCACAAATACAGTCATTGTTTGTTAATAAAAACATCTGCTACGAGTGCGAACTGCACTTTGGAAAACTTCCATTTTATAATTCTTACTATTGATAAGTAACAGTCTCATTTTTGAATTTAAATTTTTCCTCCTCCCCATGAACTTCAAACCATATACATGACGTTTTGCTTAAATGCTCTTCGATGTGTCGCTCCAGATCGCTGTACAAAACGCCTCAGTTTTCAAAGGCAGTGCGTCATGTGTGAATGAAGCGCTATCAGTTACTCCCAAATCCGCGTTTACTACGTATTTTTTAACATGAATCTAACATGCATGAACATCTCATGTAGTCACGTCCATCAGTGTGTTCAACCCCTATGCGGAGAAGCTGTCCACTAAAACGTCTTGGTACTACTATTTTACATTGTCGAGCCTAAGCTGAGGCGTAAACCGTTGTTTTTTTAAAAGGCAATCTTATGTGTTATTTTTACCCCTCCCCTGCTGAAACCACAAACCGAAAAGCAGCATACCAAATCTTGACGACAAACAACGGAGGACCAGACTTGAACCGTTCCTGTTAGTGATACACTTCCACCGCCCTATGTTGATCCAAACTGATAACTATTCTTGGTAAGATCCTTTTTGTTTTATTTCAATAAAAGAACCACCCTTCTGAAAGTCGTTATTCTGTTGACGGACCAAGGGAACACTTGTTAGCATGTTGGTGTGCCTAGCCGAGTGAAGACAAAAACTATTTATGAGCTTGTAATTGTCTATAGTAATATGTGACCCCTTGGACCACAAAGACCCTGTCGATAACCGTCCCAGGGTTATATCTTCCATTGTGTCTGCTATTCAATCTGCCCAACAATAACATTGTTATGGGGTCGCATAATTATTTGAGTTTTTCGTTTAGAATCAGCAGGATAACATAAGCAAAGAGTGCAATGTTCCAGTGAAGAGTTTTGAAATTTTCACTACCTGTTAATATATTCCAAAACTTAATTTTTGATTAGGATAGCATGCTGTGCTACGAAACTTCATCATTAGACAACTTTTAAGAAGGTCACTTTTCTGACTATTTTTGAATTTTTTGCAACCCATCAGATTCTCCATCTTTGTTCAACATAGGCTTTGTATCGCAGGCCGAAATTGTCCGATACACAAAAGTCCTCAACAAAAACATACAAATCATGTTTGGAAGCCGTATTTTTGTCCGCTTTCCAGATAACTGTATAAATCTCACTTCTCAAAACATGTTAACCCTTTCTGTCTGGTTTGTTATGTGTCCAGGGTCACATAAAACTTTTGGGTTTTTTGTTTTAACACAGGTTTATTTAGATTCGCGATTAAAGCCCACGGAGCCAAAAAAAAAACAAAACAGAAAACAAACCAAAAGGTCAATTGTCATCTGTGCTTTCCTATGTTCTGCAATTCCGAAATTTAGATCTGCAAAACCCTGCGTTAACATCAACCGAGATTTTCCTACTAATAAATTTAATGTTGACCATGTACTTTCGTAAATGTTATAATGTGATTTTGCTTGCATTAATATACAATATCAACATGGCACTCATTCATGAGACACCACAGGTCACAATTCTGGAAGTGTCCCCTCATAACCATTCGGGAGCTAAAATCCTGCATTGTTCCAGATGCCAGCTCAGATTTCTAGAGATTAAATACGAAAATCTGAGAAGAAGAAAATCCCCCTTAAATTGGAAGATATGCATAACTCCTGAAATTCGCCAAAACATAAATATCGCAATTACTGTTTCTTTTTATTACCAATGCTCCCACAATTTTGTGTGTAGAAATATATTGTTATAACCGCGAGCATTGGTGAGATTTCTAAAGCCCCTGCACGCTTCCTGAGGACATGTGCCAATATAAATGGCACGCCCTGACCGCACATTTCTCTACGTGATACCTATCCAAAGTGTCAGACCTTGACACACAAATGACACAGCCACCTTGGGCATCGGACCACCTGCCACCCTCTATTATCACAATCTGCCTCATGGTCTTGGCTCAGCCATTAGAGCTGTATATTATATAGCAATTATGTTGAGGTGAGTATGCTAAGTTATTGTCCCAGCGAGCCAGGCAAGACCCAGAATTAGTGTACCAAGGTTATGACGTGTCCATCTGCACACGCGTGAAAGAACTTCATAGGAACAATATATTCTTGCTGAGGGTAGTGATCTCTTTTATTGAGACCTGAGAATACATATACGCATGAGGTATCTTCTGCTCAGCACACTTTATGTGCAGTGTATACCAGTTTATTTCCTGCCTGAGCATTGGACCATGATGGTAGGGTGTGTTCTCTTTTTCTTACCCCGAAGCCATTTTCTGTGAAAAGCACACTTAGCTTGCGTGGCAGAGACAGATGGAGCCATTTAAATATATCCGGCTTACCCGCTCCCCCTGCATCATGGTGCTGAGGACCTCGCTTGACAGCACGTGTGTTGTGCATGAGTTTTCCATAATTGTGCCTGTAAATAATGAAACGAGCGCTGTTCAACTCTTAGGTCCTCACATCACACTAAGTAGGACCACTTCGCACATCTCCATGACCAAGGGCACCATGCACCCCCCCTGCCATCACCTCTCATCTCCGTCCCTCCTAAGCCTCTTCTTAAATAAATCCAACTCTCTTGTCATTCTCCCCCCATCTTCCCCTCTTCCCTCCTCCCACAACTGTTTCGCCGAATCACTATCTCCTTGTCCGACTACCGCCTCTTAGTTCCGGTCTCGGCACCATCTATAAAAAGAAACATGAACTGCGCTCATCATGAGACAGATCTCCTTGAATGAAGGACAGCACATTCTTTCATTAAGTCCTCTTATTCACTTTGACCTTCGGAGCTGCTTTATGATTAACCTCTTAGCATGAGTGTGCAAGTGCCCTATTGTAAGGACAACCCCTTTATCACACAGGCATTCCAACAAACCACAAGTAGACAGTTGATAACATGTACTTGTATTACTGGGAGACTATGCGCTGTGGCCGATCAGAGCATAAGATGAGTACCAACCCTTCCTATTATTGTATTGGTCTCTCCCCATTTTGCTGCCACAGAAGGCGACACGCCGGTGGGACCCGGGAGAGGGTCCGGCCCTGGGACCTCCAACTAGGATCCCGCTGAAGGTGTGGCTGTGGGACCTGGCACCAAGAGTTAGCAGACAGATCCTTAAGTTCCTGTACGTTGCTGCGGTTGTAGCCCCTCCATGGACGGGACCATTGTTTGTTCAGATCACACTCCACCACCGATGCTCGATTAGATTAAGAGTCTGGGGAATTTTGATGCCAACGTCCACAACACCTGGGTCTCAAACTAGTTGGTTGTACTCCTCAACCAATTCCTAAACGCCATTTTTTGCTTTGTGGGGCAGCGCGAATTATCTGGGCTGAAAAGAGCTCACAGCCACCGGGAAAATAAACGTTTCATGAAGGGTGTACCTGGTCTGCAACAATGCTTAGGTAGGCTTGGTTGCGTGTCAAAGTAACATCCACCATGGAAGTGGCAGCACCTAATGTTTCCCGGCAGAACACTGCCCCAAAGCATCACACTGCCTCCGCCGGCTTTGCTTTCTTCCCATAGTGCATCCTGGCGAATTATGTGATCCCCAGGTAAGCGACGCATAGCATGATTTCATCAGACTAGGCCAACCAGTCTTCCATTGCTCCATGGTCCGCGTTATGATGCGTACGTCCCCACTGTTGAGTGCTTTCGGCAGTGGACAGGAGTCAGCATGGGCACTCGCGACTGGTCTGCGACTATATCAGCCACATAGCAACAAACTGCTATGCAATGTTTATCGAAACTGACAACTTGTTTTCCATCAGACCCAGCATTAACTTTCTTTAACCAATCGGATCGAACAGTACAGCTAGCGCGTCTGTTGGGAATCAGGACCACCACAGGCCGCCTTCGCATCCCAACATACATCCATGAGCCCTGGTCGACATTATACCCACTGTCGCCCGTCACAACCACTGTTCTATCCTTGACCGACTTTTTGATACGATACTGACCCATGCAGACTGGCAACCCACCCCACGGAAAACTGCAGTTTTGGATATGCCTCTGACCCCGTCGTCTAGCCATTACAATTTGCCCTTGTCAAACTCGCTCCAAATCCTTATGCTTGACCATTTTCCTGCTTCTAACATCAACTTTGAGGATGGGGTCATGTCACTTGCTGCCTAATATATCCCCAACCCACTAACAGGTGCTGTCATGAAGAGATAATCAGTGTTATTGACTTCACCTGTCAGTTGTCATAATGTTATCGCGGTCACAAGTTTTTTTGGGGGATTTGATTGAAGCTGAAATATGTTGAGACTAGATACCCCTTTCTCACACTGTACAGACTTTTTACTGGTAAAGTACAGGTAAAATTACCGTTAAGAGGTCAAGTGTGAACAGGACCTTTTTCAAAAATACCAGTAAATTTTTCTGACAATTATGAGAAATTTTGATTAGATTGGAAGGGGTGCTTGAAACCAGAAATAGTAACCATGTAACATTGCATTTGGGCCAGCTTTCTACAATCAGATTGAAAAATCAGGTGCACATCCTGTGCAGTGCTGGAATGTGTATGGTGTACATTTACTGTACATTTAGGCAGATCTTTGTTCCAAAGTGACTTACAAATGAGGATGTAAGCCTCAAAATCAACAATAGAGCAAAGATATGCAAGTGTTATAACAGTCTCATGTTAGCTTAACACAGTCACTAGCAATTTTTTTTAAATTATAACAATAAATAAAAAAGAAAACAGACAGGGCAAGTTTTTTTTTTGAAAGAACACAAGCAGTGTATTTTACATATTTAGATGTCATACGTACATATTTTTATTTAGTAATATTTACTAAATATTTGCTAAAAAGCCCTTTTGACATAAATGTCAGCTTGGTTTTTAGATACTGTAATGTCATCAAGACAAAAATTGACAATTAGCTCGCATACGTCGATGACATTATTGAGGTGGCTGTCTCCCCTGTTCTGAACAAGACAACTGTGACTACACATGTCTGATGTTTTGTACGAACCCATTTTAATGCTCATGTAAAGGAACTATGTGGCGAGGTGCGTGTCAAGGGTCACCTTTAGTTCTATTTTCACCCTAACTTACCATAGCAGATTTTCTGTGTCCCTGTGGATTTTTCCCAATAGCACAGGCCTTTATGGTAAAACTCAGCATTATGGAATGTGTAATCTTACTGCAATTCATTCTGATTAGCCGAACAAAATGATCGGTTACATGCTAAACCATAACCTAGTGAGATTTCATCACAACAAAATTTTGTGGTGGCGTCCCTTTTACAGGCCTTACAGTGCGAAGGTATTTAAATTGTTTCATTGCTCACCCTAGGATAGCCATATCACTATAGTCGTTTCTGAGGATCTCGGCATAGATCCATCCTGGCCCCAAAGTCAGAGCGCCGTAAGAAAGGAAAAGAGACAAGTCAGCACGAGCAATAATGCACCAGCGTGTCACACGGCGGACGGGCTAACCACGATGTCATAGGTAACCTTCTTATAAAGCGCCATCGCTTATGACCTATGACTCGTTAAGAGGAACTCCTTGTAAGGGTAACGCTTCCAGTGCCGCAAAGCCTTTGCAGTCACTCTGGGAGCAAACTTTCATTCAGATAGAGATGAATGGACCCGATAACAGGCGTTGCAGGCACTCTGGCACGGAAGGTAAAGACCCTTCGAGTACCTGACCCAAACAAAAAGGGGGGGGTTTATGAGGAAGGAAGGATGGAAAGGAAAAAAATAGAGAGAAAATGGAAAAATATGAAAGCAACTAGAGACGGTGGAAAGAAAGACAGAAAAAAATAAAAAGTGATTCACCATGAGAAAAGAGGAGAGAAGGAGGGCAGAAAGATTTGCAGGCTTTCTATTAAGCGCATTTTGTGTAGAGCTTAGATATACAATACGAATGTATAGCCCAGCCTCCCTCAACTACATAATAAACATAAAAAGATGAAGCACGTATGAATAAATTGGATCCTTGTTTCTGCTGCATAATTGCATTGTTATTGCCTTTGATTTATTTGCTTTTGCTTATATACGGATCGCACACAAGCAGAGGTAAAATGCAACTAGCCCACTTTTGTTGAGCCCCTATTTTTTGGTTATCTTTAAAAAGAGAAAAAAAAAAAAAAAAAAAAAAGACCCTAAAAAAACACTGTTTTGTTATTTTTTAAATATTGATTTAGGAAGTCTGTAGTGGAACAAAGACTGGCATGGAAATGTATATCTGCCAATAACTATCTAACTGATTGTTATTCTACTAAATTAATCCTGATGCCTACTAAAATGGGAAAAATCGTGAGTATGACCTAGCGTTCCATTCAAAGTGAAACAGGATGAGTCACAGTACACATGCCACTAGCTTTGGTAATAGAGAACTTTTGATTTAACGCTCAGTCCTTCAAATGGACCCAACTACCTAACATTATCTTAATTGAGAAAATAACATAGACTATGCTTCACCTTTATAAAACGGTCATATTATTTACCCAACCCTGCTCACAGTTCGACATGCACAGTTTAAGCCTCCCAACGGCATGCTTTGATACAAATATACAGTCATTATGATATAAACTTTAATGTAAATTGACTGAGCAGCTTTTTTGGTCAAAGCAAACATTAATCTAGATTTCCCTCCTGCTCACCCTGGTGTTTGCGTCAGTCGACACTAGTCCGTTAAAACTACAGTCACTACATATCAGATGACTGGTATACATAGGCTAAGTTTACAGTTGACATTAATAGTTACCGATCTTCAAAATTCTGTACGCTTGGTTCTTGCTTTTGTCTAGTTCTTATTATGGCACGAGAACTGTTCTAACTAGCAGATGTTACGTATGATTGCTTATTGTTTGACATCGTAGTAATACTACAGTATACCTAACCTGACTCTTACTGTGTTCACGACGGAAGCTGATAAGTGTATGTCCATGCGCGGTTTCAAGGCATGATCCAGTCTGCGGGCCTTTTGCTGATATGATCTTTACGTGGTACGAATGAATAGTTTGTATGAAGTATTCGCATGTGGTTTATAGCTGATCATGAGTAATAATCTTTAGAGTAATCCCTTGAGACATTATCTTACTGCTGTATTATATAGTATTTTGTGAAATTCTTTATTAGCTGAACAAAACATTTTGAACGTTATAATGTACAGCTCGTGACTAGTCAGGGTACTTGTACTAGTTACATAGATGCTACATAATGCCTTGCAAGTAATAAGTAAGGCTATTTTGCTGTGTTATCCCACTTATATGTCCATCAGCTTATTTTCTGGCTCTATACCTACGCATAGACATGCTCTGTCGGACGTAGATCATACTATAAACGCAAGCCTCACGTCGCCGACAGTCACGATAAAGGTCATATATTGATAGGTCATAGTTGCACATGAGTCAGGAAGCACAACGTTATAGTCATGCTAAGTGCTTATGGAAACTAGCTTTACACGTTTCGTGGGCATGCTTTATAACATGTGTCTGGCATTAAATACTAGTCGTAGATGTCTATTCATCCGGGCAGCAATGCCAGTTGTAAGTGCTGGCACTGTCTGCTCATTTGATTACAGTGCTCTGTGGAATAGTAGTATACACTCCTCAAATCGTGCCTGTGTGATCCAGCTCCTAGATCGATTTGTGTATCACATGAAAGCTCGGATTTTAACGTCAGTCTCAAACTGGACCATACTACAGAATTGCTTTTATACTCTGAATGTGGTTTAGATCAGGTGTGCTTTATGTGATTTGTATATTTTTGACCTCTCGACCTCATAGTAGACATACACACGCTCATCAGCACACGATGCATGCAGTGGCACACGCACAACAGTGCGTATGGAAAACTTCTCCCTGATAAGTGAGTACAGCCGCAGTCGATGAACTGTCGACATTAATATTATACCCGTGCAGACACCAGGGTCTGAAGTCGTCCCACAAGCTAGCTATCACTGAGCTCAGTACAGGGTCTCTGATCGATGCCTAGAACCCTGAACACATTGGACAGTATAGTGCTGTGATTTTTTTTTTTTTTTTTTTTTTTGAGCTATGCCACATAGCGACGCACACAACGACAGCTAGCATACTACTGACAAATAACAGCGTGGACAGCCCACGCACACAAGCACATGACGTTATATTGTACCACCTCACTCATATACACTGATCCTGTACTATGCCATTTGTGTATACACAATGTGTTAGAATTTGTGTCCAGTCTATGCACTCAACGTCTATATAGATCAGCCCCAGGTAGCACCATTCTATGACCCGAGCATCTGTAGATGGTAGCTGAGCTTGATTTCTGTGTAACTAATTCGCTGTATTGAGAGCATATATATTCCCAAAGATCACTAGGCATACATACAGGAGTTTATTTACAATAGTTAGGACAGATACATGATACCACATATATATGTGATCCTATTTATTACTCATGTTCTCTAATGTATTTGTATGCCAATACAGTTGTGCTGCTTAGATATTGCATTCGGTACACCAGACGTACACATCTATAGCAACTAAACGATCACTATCATTCCTGTCTTATCACAACACAGCTCATTATGCCCTAGCCACCTATGTAGGCTAATCACTTCTTGTACGAGTGAACACATGTCTGTCACTGACCGTTATGAGATGTTGTGCTGCTACACCATGATTTTTAAATCAGGCCTATTTATGCTTTTGTAGAATATTACTAAGGACTCGTATAATTCATAGGAACAAGGCACGAGACGAACGATGGCAAAGAGATGATGTGATCATAGAAGCTTCCGCTAACGTTACATCAGCGACGGAGTATAGACTAGCCATAGATCACGATAGACCTAGGAATAGCTAGCATAGCATAGCAGGCTAGCTATAGATAGTGAGATACGATCCGCATAAAGCAGTAGCTAAACAAGTATACAATCGGTCCTATTTGACAGATATATTATAGTTATCGTATTGCACTAGTTATTTATTTCTATTTGGATGTAAACAGCTACCGAGTATCGCGGACTTTAGAAGAGATTGTTACGTGAAGTGTTGCGTCCCTTCTTGTGGAGTTCATGTGTCATGTGAACGACTACTAGATTAAACATTTAATTTGTCTGCTACCGACTACAGCACAACATGAAGCATGTGTGTACCCACATTCAGAGCTGTGAGCCAAGGAGTCTTCTCTGAGTTGGTATTTCGGTGCGTTGTCAAAACCCAACGGCTGTCCAGATGCTGAATGTGAAATACAGTGCTGTCACATACTGTCCTTGATTGGAGGGGCTGAGGAGAGGTCAGTGCGTTGTGTACTGGCTTGCCGATAGATATGGCTAGATGGTCTAACACAGCCGATAGTGTGAATTCAGCTAGTGTTTCTACACATTGCCAATGCATAACCATATGCAAGCCACCACCAATGAGCAAATCAGTGTGCAAAGATACAAAATGCGGAGCATTAGGACCGACGCCCCATACTCTTGAGTAACCGATCCAGCTTCCGTGCCACACGGAACCAATCCGGGCAGTCTGGCAGTCTTTTAGAAGGCCAATCCGAGTCGGGTCTAATCAAGAAGGTGAAGAGCAAAAACATAAAATTCATGTAAACATAATATTTAGAGAAAAAAGGACCCACTATTGCAAGAAAAGCTAAAACAGCCAGTCATATTTAACACGTAGAAATGACATGGGTAATTCTTTAACCCATGACTGTTTTTCAAATGTATGTAAACAGATTTTTCAGTTGAAATAATCCAAGTCTCTTAGTCATTGACTTTTACTAAAGCGTGTGGTATTTTTTTACCCCCCCCCAACCCATGTTGTTAAAAAATGTTTATATAAAAAACTGTAACTGCCAGGGGGTGTTGTCTACCTAAAAAACAGAACGAGTCAAATTAAACCATGCACATGACTTTTGATATTGGTTTTTATCTTGACCAAATGTAACACCGCGTATTTATGCCACTGTCTGCACAAAAGTAGCTAAATGTCTAGAGTTCATTTTTTTTTTCAGGAAATAGGCAGGATAGAAATAAATAAATAGCAACACAGTAGTGAGCAATAAATTAACAAAAATAATAATTAATGCAAAGTCTGAGACATTTTATGCGTAGGCTAGCATAGAACTTTGGGTAATTTTATGATTATTATTATTTTTTTATGCAATTTTAGTGTTTATTGTTTGCTACTGTGTTGCTATTTATCTTAGTCTCCCTGTTTCCTGAAAAAAAAAACATTTCAGTGGACCCACTCTCATTGTCTAAAAAAAATATATATATGTATGTATGTATATTAACGATCCAGTGGTGTATTGCTCACCTATTGGCTATTTAGGGGTATTTTAGTATTTAAATAACATGGGTTATCGTAAGATGTGATTAATTAATATTATTATAACATGATACCACCCAAGATGGATTTATTTCCTTATACTTCTCCGTGGTCATTGCAGGATGGTTTAAACCTATATTCACCCCCATAAGAAAGTGATTAGTGTACTAAAAATACTCGTTTCATGACTCAGAACATTACTTTGTGGAGACAGTGGCCATAATTACAGTGATATACTATGTTTTTAGACATATCAAAAACAGTAGTCATGTGCATGTGTAAATTTTACCCTCATTGGCAGTTTTAGAATGTTAAAATCAATTATTAAGTATTAAACTGTATTTTTTTCGATTTAACCCCAAATTTTGGGGTTGTGTGCCAGGTGTTCTGGTTGGTTGGTATGATGTTCCATTTAGTTCAGAAGTAGTTTTTTTGTATTTGGTTGTTTTTGTTACTCCAACGTTATAAGCAATAGTATGAAAAAGCATTGGACAACTCATTCATTCTGTAGAATGCTTAAAACAAATCAAAACACACATATACCTACGCGATGGCTCACTCCTGATGATCCCTCCCTCAAATATGAGCAGGTTCAAAAGGTATGGGCTGCCACCATGTTCTATGAAGAAGAGAAACATCCCTTGACGTGTAATGCACTGCTTATCGTAGCCGGATGACTAACCACCTCTTCATTGGTTGTTACGTAAGTAGTCAGGGGAAATTTATAAGAAACGGTTACGATAAACATGATGTCACCATGAGGTCCACACGTTGATTGGCTGCAGGAATAACCACACTCTCGTATCTTCTGCTCCTCCACATCATGAGCAGGGAATGCCGCACTTGAGGGTGTGGAATGAAACAAGCGTGTAGATGGCCTAGCAGCAGAATCAGGCCAATCCCAGACTGCCTTTAAGGGGGCTGTAGTGGCGGATGGTGAACTTGTTGATGCGTGACGTCTCTGAAGTTGATACTCTGGGAAGTACTCGGCGCCTACGCGACAACACCTGAAGCATGAGATGCGGTTACTATGACAACAAATGGTAATTCTATATTTTGAAACTATTAACAGATATCAAGAAGCGGCAAAATCAGAGATGGAAACAACACAGTGACTAAGGGATTTAATGGACACATGATTAAACTTCATGCAGTGTAGAATGTGATTCAGATATTTATGATGTTAATCTCATAAATTTTAAATATTAGAAATCATATTTTCAGACATCGAAATTTTGGGGTCATGTTCCATATTAATAAACGACTTTTGCCTTCAAAAAGTCAAACTCCTGATGTGCCTGCTTATTAATGATTTAGTAAGGTAGTTGTTAAATGTAGGTATGGGTGGGTTATGGGAATCTAAAAATGATTTGCCACAATTAATAAGGCATTAAGCTCTGCTTTTAACAGTACTAATAAAACTGCCAAGATGCTAATTCCTAACACACTACTAAGCAAACTAGTTAAGAGTGAAAAAACGCTCCCCTAAATTAAAGAATTTCCATATAACTTAAGTGCCATGACTTTTTACAAAAGCTAAATATATTTAATGTTTATGCAAATACTGGATTATTATTATCCCAGGATTATTTGTAAAATATTCCAAAGAGCATCTTGTTCCTTCATTCTAAGCCAGGGGATTCCCCAAACTAAGGGTTTGCAAACCCCTAGGTTCATGAGGGAACTATAGAGGGTTTTGTGAGGTAATAATCATTTAAAATCATTCTAAACATTTTAATATATATTTTATGTTTACCAGAATGTATTGTGACAATTAACCAACAATCTCAGGAACTGTGAACATGAAAATGTGTTAAATTATTAAAAATATGACATAATTTACTGAAATAAATTAGGGCTGTCATATATATATACTATACAGGTAAAAAAAATTATTAATGCCATTCCCAGGTTTTTAACAGATCAAGTGAGCCACTGATTCCCGTGACCCATTATTAAAGACCAGCCTTGTTTGTAAACGAATCAGCCCATTTGAATGACTCGGTTGAAGGAAATGAATCATTGAGACGTGATCCAGTTGTGGTGGCCACCGAACAAGCAGTTTTAGGTTTATATGGAGAAGCAACATTTAATAATAAAAAAGACTGACAAAGTTCAAGTTTTAATATTCTTTATTAAAAAACACAAAAAAAAAATGATTACTAGCCATTTATTATCAACTATTTTTCTTAAAATATTGATTCTAAAGCATAAAAAGCTTGGTTTAATCACTGGTTTAAGCAAAGGTCAAGGGCAATAAAAAAATTGCAGAGTTGGTTAGTGCCACTGTTGATTTCCATCTAATTTTGACAGTTAGTTTTCTGGGACCATTTTTCAACCCTCTGGACCCTTTAGAAACTGATCATACTGTTTTTCCTACTGTACCTTTCGGACGTACATATGTAAATTAGTAAGTATAGGTCCTAGTGTTGTTAACATAATCCATGGTTTGTGCTGCCCATATCATAAAGAAGTGTGTAGCTTTGTGTCTGAAAGAATCTGTTTTTGAATGGACCACAAGGCTTTGCAATGTGATATGTTAGAGTATGTCTGTTTAGTACTTAGTCATTTGAGCTCCTTTTTTTAATATAGAGCATCACACCTGTAGTATACTGTATAAAAATTCTGGGAAACAGAAGAGAGAGCAATACATCATGCCTTACAGTATGATGCAAATTTCAGGATCCAGCTCTCTCAGATGGTAATGTGAAAAAGCTGAGAGAAGGCCACATGGTGACGGGTCATAGCCATGGCAGCCATGAGTTTAATCACGGACCACAGCACACCTCCAGCCAGAGAAAAAAATGACATACAGAAAGTCTGTTATGTCCTTCCCATCAGGGAACCAGTCTGTTCGGACAAGACCAGTCTGGGTGTTCAGTGAGCAAACAAATGCATAGGATTATATACACTGAATTATATTAAAGCAGCATCCAGAAACACCCTGGATGCTTATTATTACAAAATGAGTCAACAGCTGCTTTGATCTGTACAGTGATGTATGACAGCATGCATGTGGGACACACTAGGACAGTCTCAATGTCACAGAGGCAATGCTCATACAGCCCTCCTCTCCATTCCTCCACTGATACGGATGTGAGACCAATTTTCTCTTGCTTTCAGTGACAGTAATTGCCAAGCCTTCAGCTAGCCTGTGTGTGTATTTTGTGTGTCATGGAGGGTGTCTTTCATCTCTCTCCTCTCTCTCTCTCTCTCTCTCTCTCTCTCTCTCTCTCTCTCTCTCACATATATATATGCATGCAACTACACAAACTGGCTGAATAATGTAGGTATCTGCTTGGAGGCCCATGGACTGCAGCCACCAAGAGATCATATGCTATACTTTTAATAGTGTATGCTGTATTTATTTTATTTATATGACAATTTAACATAACTGTTTACTATTTTAATGATTTTTTCAATTGTTATTTATTCCTGTGATGGCAAGGTTGAATTTTCAGCATCATTACTCAAGTCTTCAGTGTCACATGGTCCTTCAGAAATCGAATAGGCTGATTGGCTGCTAAAGAAACATTTCTTATTAGTTGCAAAGTTGAAATAAGTTGTGCAGTTGAATCATTTTTTTCTTGATTCTTTGATGAATATAATGAGAAATACAGGTCTACAGATCTAAACGGAAGTGAAGTGGAAGAGAAAGGTTTTTTTGTAACAAATTTTAAAGTCTTTTAAAATTTGTTTCTGTCTTTGATCAACTAAATATTGTCCTTGCTAAATGCATTCTTGCTGAACAGAAGTACAGCCTTGATATCTTAAAAAAAAAAAAAGTACTGAGCCCAAAACCAAACATTATATTATATTTCTCAATCGGTTATTTTCTGAATTATTTATTGTATGTTTATATAAAAATCATAATTTTGTATGAAGGTTTTGAAAATTGTTTGGAATCTTTAGAATCTATTAATAATAATAATTTTATCACATATATGATCATTTCTCATCAACAGTTTTGAGTAGAAACATAATTATATTGTATCACTAGAAAGTGTCTTTTTCATCCAGTGCATAAAACTCAAATTGGGTCAAAGTGTCTCAAAATGGTGAAGCAGGTCAAAAAAATGCTCAGTATTGACTGAGGCCATCATAATTAGTAGAATAATTGGAGCTGGCTCCATGTGTTCTCCTAATTACTGTATATAAGCTTGTCTGTGTGCCACTTGACAAGTTGTGTCCTGCCAAATTACTTCACCCATGCAGTGATATACAATTAAATTATGGGTTTAATATTTAGTTTGACAGTATAATGCAGTGCAGTGATCAACACTCTGCCGTAAAGTGACATTTGTTGGCTTACATCAGATTCAACTTTAAAGTTATGTTTATCTTTAAACTATTATTGTGGATAGTTAAAAAAAAAAAAATCTAATATGAATGTTGCACATTAATGTAAGTGACTTCTCTAGCTCATGAACTTTTCATGAGTTTTCATTTGAGGATTTCATTATTATTAAGAAGAGTATAAAGATATGTATTAAAAAAAGTCAATCAGAAAGAGAGAAATCATGTTCAGCATAAAGGTTGGGTGGGTGTGTGTGGGAGGCTGCATTTTCAGGCTAATATGCCAAGACCCAGTTTAATTAGAGTCCAACTCTTCAACCGCCATGACACAAAGAATAGAAAAGATGAAACGAGCTATCTGGGTCTGTAAACTGGCCATCTGTTAGTTACAGGCAACAAGTCTATAATGTTGAAAATAATCATAAACAGCACCAATGACAGAAATAGGACAGAAGAGGTGGGAGAGGGATACAAACTAGAGCCAATATTTTGCATATATGACGTATGAATCATTAGTGGTGCATATTCGCTGTGAGTACACTACTAGATTTTATTACTCTTCAGGGTAGCTATGATTTGTTCCTTTACCACTTCTTCCAGACATGTGTGGTATAATACATGTATGTAGAATACGGCGCTCCATACTTCTTTAACGGTTAGCGGTCCTGAACTCACCGTGCAGCAAAATTCAAATCTCAAGCAGAGGGACTTAAGTAGTTCTGCAGGAATCAACAGACATTTTATATCTATTTTGTGCTGTTAAATGGGTGTGTTGTAAATAGTTGTTTCGTAGGAAGTCACCATCATTAGTGCCATCTTTGGTCAACATGAAATAGCATTCAAGAATTTTATTTCTGTAATATGACAAATTTTCTGAGTGAAACCCACATTTAAAGAAAATAATATGTGTAAGAACTTTCATCCATCAAGAATTGACTGAATAATGAAAAGGAGGTAGGTGTTATATTCCAGATCCAGATAGCAATTCAAAGTGTGTTTCGATTTTTTTTATTTTTTTTAAGTTTTGGAAACATTTAAATTTTATGCTCACCAACTGCCAGCCATTTATTTGATCCAAAATATTAAAAAAAGTAAAAACAGTATATTTTGTAAAATGCTATTACAATGCAAAGTAATTTATTTTGATCTGATCAATTCAATGCGCCTTTGCAGATTAATATAGTATTATTTAAAAAAACAACATTACTGGAAAGCAAACCTTTAAAGGGGTCACGGATGCGATTTCAAGTTTTCTTGTCTCTTCTGAGAGTTTGTACAAATCCTGTTCGTGAATAGATAATATCCATAAAAGTGTGCCAAAAGGACTAAAGGCTCAAACCTAAAGAGATAGTCTTGTATAAAAGTTAAGACTTGGGCCACACCCTCCGAAAACGCCTCGTTTAAACACGGCCCCCACATTTCTACCCCACTGTGTGGAACATTGGCATGCTTGAGTACGGCAAAGAAAGAATGGCATACTTTGATTCTCGCTGTAGTCTATGTTGCCGCCACCTATGTCATGGAAATGCTGTGTTTCATTTTGCGAATTGTGAAACCACTTGTTTGGGCATTCCAAAAGAGGACACAACTAGAAATCAGTGGTTAAGTTTTATTTAGGTCTTAACACTGTTGTCGCAGTGCATTTTCAACCCAATATATGAGTGGTGTGGCAGAGCAGTTTATGGAGGACTTGTTTCCTGCACCTGGGAGAGTAGACTACCAAGATGGCTGCTTCGACTCACAGACTGGAAGTATGTTTTTTAATTTATTTTAAAGAAATTGTCACTGACTATTCAAACACGAGTGTTGAGCGGTATAGAGTCAGCACTCGTTCTTTGTCATTTCGCTGATCACAAAATGCATACATGTTTTGTGTTTACAGTACGATACGCAACTCGTATAAAAGACAGTATAAGTTTATTATAATCAGTAATTAGTCCCCACTGATGCAATAAATGACTAAATTTATACATGAGTTTTATTGTTTTTGTCTCGTTTGCAACGGGACAAGGCAGCACAATATGGTAAAGGGCATAACATTATCCGTCAAAGCGTGAGGCATATCCGGCCAAGCACATCCCACTGAGCTGTGTTAAAAATGATGCGTTTCAGAAGGCGGGGTATAGAGCAGAAAACAATAATGTAACAGTATAGTGGACACTAATGTTTTCGTTGAACCTTAACCCGCATAAACACATTTCATTACACCAACTACACCAAATAGTGTTCTTTTTTTAAGCACATCATATGCCCCCTTTAAACTGTTGTGTACAGACAAATAAGGAAAAACAGGAGAGATTCATCTTAAGCATGCAATAACATGAATGCTAGAAAGCATTAACGTCCTCAAAACATTTCTTCAATATCGTAGTCGGAAGCATCATTAAGGCGCGGTTCTATTAATTATTAGGGAGAAGAGACGCACTCAGTTGCGTGCAACAAGGCGGATCTTAGCTGATTGACTATAGATAGCGAGATGGCAGATAAAAAAAGAGGAAAATTTTGGAGGAACAAAACATTAAAATGAAGGGTTCCTGATCAGGCAAGAGGTATGACTGCGTAAATATTGGAGCAGCTTTCCAGTGGCGGAAAAAGAGACCTCAAGGAGCGGAATGGAATTTCGCACGACAAGGTCGCTTTGTTTCTTCTTGATAGGTGAGTTACCCACTGGGGGATTTTTGTTTTTCACACCTCAACTTTCTTGTGTTGGCTTTTGCTTGAAGATGCACAGCATAGCGGATTCTGAAATCGTCACTGCCATGGTTGGGTATGTATGTGTTGGGGCAAGAGTTATTCAAAATAGGGCGAGGTCCTGTGGGGGTATGGACGTGTTTGTTTTGGTGCTTTCAAATATTAAACATTGTTTTGCAAATCATCATTTATTGCACCTTGTCAAATTACTGGTTTTGCAAGGACTGGAAGGACAGGCTGTATTCACCTAAAACACAGCCCTTTCCCATTACTAAATAGTTATTTGGCACCAATGGTATAACAGTTTACTGTTTTAAAGATAGTGGGAGGATACAAACATTTTATTAAATTGGAATAATGTGCAGTGAAGGAATACACATCACATTATAAACAGAAGTTCAAAGAGAGAACTTTAAAAAGTAGTTATTACTGTGTGTGTCTTTGTGTCTGTGTATGTAGGTGTTGTTTCCAGTATGGTATGGTCCAGTAAATAACCTGGTGTGACCTTCTCGTGTACAGCGTGTGTTCGGTGTTGTATCGTTGACCTTTGGTGTCAAGGATGGTTTCCTCTGAGGGAATGCGTGAGATGATGCCCGCCTTGTCCATTGTTGGTCTATGAGAGACGTTTGAGAGTGCTGAGAGGGATCTTGTTGATGGTTGCTGGTACTTAGTAAGGTTTGAGTCGATGTTTGGAACCCCACAAGGTGGACGTTGATCTGATTAACTTGACCTAAAGACAAATACATTACAGCACAAATAAAAAACACAAATAGCAGTTTAGCAGGACTCACTTGTATATAGTGACATCAACACTGATCATTTTAATAATCTGCATTTACAGACAAACATTATTAAAACGCAAGCACCACCATAAACAACAACATTTAAAGTCAATTGCAAACAACAACATACAATGACAGTAGCACCCCGCACTCACTACAGAGGATCCTCGCAACAAAAAACCCCGTTCAAACTGCAAAGAAGTGAAGCTCTAGGCATACCCCACCCCCAGCCATCCAAGAGCGCGACACGATCCAATGAGAAGACAGCTAAAGAGAAGGGAAAAGGGAGCAAAGAATTATTTACCTTTTGAACACACAGTTTAAGAGTCCGAACCAGGTCAAGAGAATCTGTAATGCATCTCAAGAACTCTTACTGTTCTAAACAGGGTCATCTGAACTGAAATGATCCACAGTCCTTGTAATATTGAAAAAGCTTTTATGACAAGAATGCGACAAGAAGCAAACAATCCATTCGCCTGTGGAATCCATTAAATTTAACCTAGGGGGTTGCAAAACCCTGTAAGGTTTCAGAAAGAGAAATTTTTTTTAGAGGAAGAAACGAAGACATAGAAGCTGCAAAAGCTCAAACTTAGATGAGAAATAAGGGCTCAAACAATCCAAGAAAGAGATTTTCTGAGACATGGCACTTTAGGACGTCACGCAAGGCATTAAGCAGAAAAAAATAAGGCTGTCCTCCTGGCACTTCACAAGATTTTTCAGATTTTGTGATTGTTAATTTGAAGAGGTTTATGGAGCAAGAAGTGTAAGGAGACTGAGGCATAGAAAGGAGTAGAAACAAACAAGAGAGGAAAGCATGAGCTGTAGAAACAAAGAAAAGTTACCTTTAATAAATACGCCCCTTATCTTGAAAAGAAGAGAAAAAGAAATAGAAAACAAGAAACAGAGAAGGGAGAGCAGGAGAGAGGAAAAGAGTGAAAGGCCAGTCAAAAGAAGAAGAAAAGACAGGTGAGAGAATATTAGAGTTTTTCAAAAGAGATAGAACGAAGGTAAAGTGTTATAAAAAAAAAAAATCACATACAAGAATAGAAAGAACCTAGAAAAAGATGTGTTAAAAGAAAAGAAGAAGAAGTTCTACAAGAACAAAAAAAGATTTAGGAGAGAAGAAACAAAAGAGTTCTAGGGAAATGACAGAGGGGAAGAGAAAGAGAAATATAGAGATCAAGAATGAAATGGAGACAGGATGAGAGGAGAAAAAAATTTAAGTAAAAAAGAAAAGAAAAAAGAGAAAAGATTTAAGGAAAAGATACTAAATTTAAATTTTGAACGAGGACGTACAGGGACAGTTGAAAGAAAAAATAAGGGAGGGGACGGAGGAGTATAGGAAAAAAAAATGGGAAAAAATAAGAGAAAATAAGATAAGATGAAAAAAATAAAAACAATAGAATTGGAAGTAGGGAAACAAAACATGTTTGGATAGAGGGAAAAAGGAGAAATAGAAGGAGGGACAGAGGGAGAAGAGGGGAAAGAAGTAAGACAGGGGAGAAAGAAGAGAGAAACGTTACTGGAGGGGGAAAAAGGAGAGAAGGGAAGGAGAAGGGGACTTAGAAGAAATAAGAAGAATTTCAGAGTAGGGAGGGAGAGGGAAGGGAGGGGAAGGGGAGAAATGAGAGGAGATATGAGAAAGAGCTGGAAGAGGGGAAAAGAGGGAGGGAGAAGGGAAGAGAAAAGAGAGAATAAAGAAAGGAGAGAGAAAGAGAGGAGAAGAGTAAGGGGAAAGAAGGGGTTGGAGAGAAAGAAGGAGAGAAAGAGAGGGAAGAGAAGGGACAAAACAAGAGAGGAGTAAGGGGAAGGGGAGAGGAGAAGGGAAAAGAAAGAAGAGAGAGAAGAGAAGGTTTCTTGGGTGAAAAAAAAAAGAGAAGAGGAGGAAGAAAGAGAAGAGGAGGAAGCGAAAGGGAGAGAGAAAGAGAAAGAATGGAAGACCGAAGGGAAAGAAGAGGGGGGAGGAGTAAGGAAGAGGAGGAAGAAGAGGGAGAGGAGGTTAATAGAGAGGGAAGAGGGGAGAAGAGAAGTGTAAGAAAGGAGAGGTAGCGAGAGGGGAATAAGAGGGGAGAAGGAGAGGAAGAAGAAGAAGAGAGAAAGAAAAAAGGGGGAGGGGACCAAGGGAAGAAGAGAAAGACAGAGGACTCAAGAGACAGGAAAGAAGTGAAGGGAAAAAAAAGGAGAGAAAGGAGAAAGAAAAAAAATGAGGTAGAAGGCACAAGGGGAGGAGAGAGAGAAGAGGAAAAGGGAGAAGAGGAAGAAAGAGAAACAGCAGAAAAAGAAAGGAGAAAGAAACCTTAGAGGAGAGAAAAGAGAGGAAAGAGGGGAGAAAGGGAGAGGCGAAAAGAGGAGAGAAGGAGAAAGAGAAGAGAAAAGAATAAAGAGGGGGAGAAGAGAGGAGAGAAGAACAGAGAGACAAAAATTAGAGAGGAGGATGAAGAAATAGGAGAGGAGAGAGAAGGAAAGGGGGGGAGAGAACAAGAAGAATGAAGAAAAAGAAGGAGAGAGAAAGAGAAGAGGGAGAAGAAAGGGGAAAGAGAAAGAAGAGGGGAGGAGGCCAAGAAAAGAGAAAGAGGAGATAGGGAAAGAGGAACAAAGAGGAGGAGGGGAGGGAGAGAAGAGGAACAGAAGAGAGGAGAGGAGAGAAAGAATGAGAGAGGAGAGAAAAAAAGAAAAAAAGGGAAGCAGAGAAAATGAGGCAGGAGGAAAGGAATTGGAGAGAGGGGAAGAGGAGAGAGCAAGAAGAGGAGAAGGAGGGAGGGAGAAGAAAATAGGTGAGAGCGGGGAAGGAGAATCAAAAGAGTCGGAGGTAAAGATAAGAATAAAGGAGAGTAAGAAGAGGAGGAGAAAGAGAAGTGGGAAAAGCGAGTAGGGAAAAAAAGAGAAAGAGAAAAAAGAGAGAAGAGAGTGAAGAAAGGGGGAAAAGAAAAAAAAGAACAGAAAGAGGAAGAAGAAAGAAAGAAAGGGGGAAGAAAGGATAAGAGAAGAAAGAGCGAGAGAAAGAAGAGGAAGAGAAGAAAGAAAAAAGAAGAGGAAAGGGGGAAAAAAAAGGGGGGGCATAAAAAAAGAGAGAAAGAGAAAGAAAAAGAAAAAAGAAAAAGCGGAAATAAAGGAAATGAAAAAAGGAAAAGAAGAAGAGTGGAAACGAGGAAATCCGAGAAGGAGAAGAAAAAAAGGAGCGAGATTAGAAATGGAGAGGAAGAGAGAAGAGAATAAGACGAAAGGAGAAGAGAGAGGAAAAGGGAAATGGAAATTAAAAGAGAAGAAGAAAAAGGAGAAAGGGGGAGGGAAGAGAGAAAAGAAGAGAGGGAAAAGAGGAAGGAAGGAGAAAGAGGAGGAGGAGGAAAGGAGGGAGAAGGGGGAAGGAAGAGGGAGAAAAAGAAAAAGAGAAGAGAGAGAGAGGGGGGAAGAGAAGAGAGGAGAAACGGAAAAGAGGGAGGAAGAGAGGAGAAAGAGGAAAGAAGGGAGAGAGAAGGGAAAAGGGGAGAGACGGAAAAGAGGAGAAGAAGGGAGGAAAAAAAGAGGAAGAGGGAACTAAGAAAAGAAAGAGAGGAGACGGAGGAAAGAGAAGAAGAGGGGGGGAGAGAGGGGAAAAAAGAAAGGAAAGAGGGAAGAGAGGGAGAAAGAAGAGAGAAAGGAAAGAAGGAGAGAGGGGGGGAGGAGGAAGGAGAAGAGAGAAAGAAGGGGAGGAGAAGGGGAGAGAGAAAAGAGAAAGGGAGAAGAGAGAAAGAGAGGGAGGGAGAGGAGAAAGAAAAAGAAAAAGAGAAAAGGGGGGAAAAGGAAAGGAAAAAGAGGAGAGGAGGGAAGAAAAGAAGAGAGGAAAGGAGAAGAGAGGGAGGAAGAAGGAGAGGGAAGGAAGAAGAAAGGAAAGAGGAGGGGAGGACAGCCGCAGAGAACGAAAAAGGGATAGAAAGGGAAGAGGGAGGAGAGAAGAAAGAACAGAGAGAAGAAGAAGGAGAAGCGAGAAAAGAAAGAAAAAGAGGGAAAGAAGAGGAAGGGGAAAGGAGAATAGGGAGGGAAGAAAAAGGAGAGAGAACGAGAGAAAGAAAAGAAAGGGGGAAAGAGAGAAGAGAAAGGAAAGAAAAAAAAGAGAAGGAAAAAGGGGGAAATAAGGAAGAAGGAGGAAGAAAAAGAGAGGGAAAGAAAGGAAGAAGAGGGAAGAGATAGAGGAAATAAAGCAAGGAGAGGGAAAAAGGGGGAGAGGAGAGAAGAAGAGAGAGAAGAGGGAAGAATAAGGGAAGAGGGAGAAGAAAAGAAAGAGGAGAGAGAAAAGAGAGAAGAAAGGGGAAGAAGAGAAAGAAAGACAGAAAGAAGAAAAGAAGGGAGGAGGAAAGAAAGAGAAAAGAGCGGGAAAGGAGGAAAAGAGAGAGAGGGAAATGAGAGAGAAGAGAGAGAAAGAGAGAAAAGGAAGAAGAAGAAAGAAAGAAGAAGAGAAAGAAGAGAGAGAAGGAGGAGAAGGAAGAGGAAGAAGAGAAGAGAAGAAGGGAAGGGATGAAGGAGGAGAGGAGGATAAGAGGGGGAAAGAAGAGAGAACAGGGAAAGAGAACGAGGAGCGAGAGGAGAGAAGAAGGAAGGAAAGAGAGAGGAAGGAAAAGAAGGGAAAAGAGAGGAAGAGAAGAGGAAGAGAGAAGAGAGAAAGGAAAGAGAGAAGAGAAAAAAAGAAGAGAGAGAAGGAAAGAATAGAGAAGAGGAAGGGAGAGAAGGAGAGGAAAGAGGAGAAGGAAGGAAGGAAGAGAAAGAGAGCAAGGGAGAGGAAGAAGAGAGAAGATGAAGAGAGAAGAAGAGAAAAAAGGAAGAGAAGAAGAGAGAGAGAGGAAAGAAGAAGAGGAAAGGAGAGAGAAGAGAGGAGAGGGAGAGAGAGAGAAGAGAAGAGGAGAGAAGAAGAGAAAGGAGAAGAGAAGAGAGAAGGGAGAAGAAGAGAAGAAGAGAGAAAGAGGAGAGAGAAGAGGAAGGAGAGGAGGAAGAGAGAAAGAGGAAAGGAGAGAAGAAGGGAGAGGGAGGAAAGTAGAGAGAGAGAGGAAAGAGGAAGAGGAAGGAGAGGGAGAAGATGAGAAGAGAGGAGGAGGAAGAAGAAGAGAAGAGGGGAAAGAGAGAAGAAGAGAAAGAAGAGGAGAGAAGAAGAGAAAGAAGAAGAAGAAAGAGAGAGAGAAAGAAGGAAAGAGAAGAGGGAGGAAAGCAGGAGAAAAGAAGAGGAAGGGGGGTAGGAGAAAGGGGAGAGAGGGGGAGAAAAGGAGAAGGGAGACGAAGAAAGAATAGGAAGGAGAAGAAGAAAGGGTGGAGGGAAAGAAGGAAGGGGAGAGAGGAAGAGTGTAGAGGGGGAAGAGGGGAAAAAGAAACGAAGAAAGAGAGCAGAAAGAAAGAAGAAGAGAGGGAGGAGAGAGAGGGACGAAGGGAGAAAGGGAGGGAGAGAGGAGAGGAGAGAAGAGGAAGAAAGAGAGAGAGGAAAAGAAAAAGGAAGGGAGGGAAAAGGAAGAAAGAAAGGAGAGGGAAAGGGAACAAGAGAGAAGGAGAAAGAGACGAAAGAGGAAGGGGAAAAAAGAAGGGAAAAGAGAGAGAGAGAAAGAGAAGAAGAGAGCGAGGGGAAGAGAAGAAAGAAAGGGGAGGAAAGAGATGAGAGAGGAGAAAGAGGAGGGAAGGGAGGAAGAGAGGGGAAGAAGTGAGAGAGAGGAGGGGAAGGGGAGGGAGAAAAGACGAAGAGAGAAAGAAGAGAGGGGGAGGAGGAGAAGGGAGAAGGGGGGAGGAGAGAGAAGAAAGGGAGAGGAAGGAGAAGCGGAGAGAGAGGGAGGGAGGAAGGGGGAGAAGAAAAGAGAAAGAGAAAGAAAAGAGGAGTAAAGGGGGAGAGAGGAGAGAAGGGGATGAGAAGGGAGAAAAGAGAAAGGAGAAGAGAGAAAAAGAGAGGAGAAGAGCAGGAGGGGAGAGAGAGAGAAAGGGAGAGAGAAGAAGAAAGAGAGAGGGAAGAAGAGAGAAGAGAAGGAAAAAAAGGAAGGAAGGAGAGAAGGGAAGAAGGAGAGGGCAGAAGAGAAAAGAAGGAGAGAGAGGAAGAAAAGAGAAAGGAGAGGAGAGGGGAAAGAAAGGGGAAGAGAAAAAAAGAGAAGGAGAAGAGAAGGGAGGGAAGAAAGAGAGAAGAAGAAAGAAAAGGAGGGGGAGAGAGAGAAAGGAGAAGAGAAAGAAGAAGAAGAAGGGAGAGGGAGAGAGAGAAAGAAGAAAGAGGAAGGGGAGAAGAGGGAAGAGAAGGGGAAAAAGGAAAGAAGGATAGGGTAATGAAGGAGGGAAAAGAGAGGAAGAAGAAGAAAGGAGGAGGAGAAAGAAGAGGGGAAAGGAAAAGAAGAGAAGAAGAGGGAAGAAAGAAGAAGAAGGAGAGTCGGAGAAGAGAAGGAAAAAGAGGAATAGAAGAGAAAAAAGAAGGAGAAGAGGAAAGAGAAAGGAGGAAGGAGAAAGAGAGAAGAGGGAAGAGGGAGAAGAGAGAGAGGGAAAGAAGAAGGGAGGGAAAAAGAAGAGGAGAGAAAGAGGTAGAGAGAAGGAGGGGAAGAGAGAGAGAGGAATAGAAAGGAATGGGAAGAGAAGAGA
Source organism: Cyprinus carpio (assembly GCF_018340385.1). Classification (NCBI taxonomy): domain Eukaryota; kingdom Metazoa; phylum Chordata; class Actinopteri; order Cypriniformes; family Cyprinidae; genus Cyprinus; species Cyprinus carpio. Next base: position 180,766 of record NC_056577.1, read on the forward strand.
AGAAGAGGAAAGAAGAAGAGAGGAAGAGAGAGAAGGGGGGGGAGGGAGGGGAAGAGAAAGAGAAAGAAGAAGAGAATGGAGAGAAAGAAGAGGGAGATGAGAGAAGAGAAAAGAAAGGTAGAGAGGAGAGAAGGAAGGGAAAGAAGAGGAGGGGAAAAGAGGAAAGAAGAAGAGAGAAAAAGAAGAGGGAAGAGAGGGAGGGGAAAGGAGAGGAAGAAAGAGAGGGAGAAGAAGAGAGGGGAGGAGAAGAGGAGAGAAAGAGAAGAAGAGAGAGAGAAGGGAGGAAGGAGGTATAAAAGAAAAAAAGAAAGAGGAAGAAGGAAGAGGAGAGGAAGAAAGAAAAGGAAGGGAGAAGGAAGAGGGGAGGGGAGAAAAGGGAGGGGAGAAGAGAAGAAGAAGAAGGAAAGGGGGAGGAAAGAAAAGGGAGGAGTGGGAAAAGAGAGAGAGGAGAAGGAAGAGAAGGAAGAAGGGAGGAGGAAGAGAAAGAGAGGAAGAGGGAAGAAGAAGAAGGAAGAAGAAAGAAAGAGGAAGTGGAGGGAAGAGAGAGAGAGAAGAGAAAGAGGGAGAAGAAAGATGAAGGAGGGAAGGGAAAGAGAAAGAGGGGGGGAAGAGCAAGAGGGAAGAGAGGGAGGATGGAAGAACAGAAAAGAGAAGGGAAATAGGAGAAGAAGAGAAAGGGAAGAAGAGGAGAGGAAGACGAGAAAGGAGAAAAAGAGAGGGGAGAGAAGCGAAAGAAAGGAAAGAAGAAGGAAGAGAAGGGGGGAAAAAAGGAGGGGGAGGAGAAGAGTAGAAAGAGAGAAGAATGGGAAGAGGGAGAAGAAGGAAGGAAGGAGAAAGGGAGAAGGGAAAAAGGAGAAAAGAGGAGAGAATCGAATGGGAAGAAAGAAGAAGAGAAGGGAGGTAAATGAGAAGGTAGGAAGGAGAGGAGAGAAAAAGGAGGAGAGAAGAGGAAAGATAGGTGAGAAGGAAAGAAGGGGGGAAGGGGAATGGAAGGAGGTTAGAGTGGAGGGGAAAAGAAGAAGAAGAGAAGGGAGGAGGGGAGAGAAGGGGAGAGGAAAGAAAGAAAAGAAGGAGAGGAGGAAGAAGAGAAGGGAGGAAAGGGAAAGAAGGAAGAGGAAGGGAGGGAGAAGAGGAAGGAGGGAAGAAGAAAGGAAAATAAGGGAAGAGAAAGAGGAGAAGGGAGAAAAGAAGAGAGAAAAGGAAAAGGAGAGAGAGGGGAGAAGGGGAGGAGGAGAAGAAGATGAGAAAAGGGAAAGGAGGAAGGAGAGGGAGAGAGGGGAAGTGAAAGGGAAGAGAGGAAATAGAGGGAAAGAGGAGAGAGGAAATGAAGAGAGTGAAGTGGAAGAGAGGGAAGAGAAAGAAAGAAGAGGAGAAGGGTGGGAGAAGAAGGGAGAAGGATAGAAAAGAAGGGAAAAGGGAAGGAAGGAAGGAGAGAAGAAAGAGGGGAAGGAGAGAAGAAGGGAGAGGGGATAGAGAAGGAAGACGATTGTTGAAAAGAAATGGAGAGAAGAAAAGAAAGGGTGGCAGAAATGGGTCAGAAGAAGAAGGGAGAAAGAAGGAAGAAGTGGATGACCAGAGGAGAAGAGGGGGAGAAGAGAGGAAAGTAAGAGAGAAAGGGGGAAGGAAGAGGAGAGGAGGGGGAGAAAAAGAGTAAAAGGATAGAGGAAAGAAAGAAAGGGTGAAGAGAGGAAGCAGATGGGGGGAAGAGAAGCAGAGGAATAGAAAGGAGGGAAAGCTAAGGATGGATAGAGAGGGGAAGAAGAAGAGAAATAAAGCAGCAAAGTCAACGGTAATTCTCAAGACTAGAAGAGACATGAAGAAAGGAAGAAGGAAAGAAGAATGTAGATGAACTCTCCTAAAACGTGGCAACACTACTGGCACGTGATGCTCTCATCAGATGCAGTCGGCAAAGGCTCCTGTGGGGTCCACCTCGCTCCGCACGGGCCCCGTGGCGACGAGAGTGATCCTGTGGCCCTGAGATAGGTGCGCCTGACCTCAGATAATTTCTGGCAATTCCGGCGCCCAGGTGTCGTTTCCATAGGAAGGGCTACAGCGCTCACCAGTGGGTGGCTGGCGAGTTTCACGTGGAGCACGGGAAAAGAGAGCCAGACTGCCGAGCAGGCAAGAGCATTTCTCATTCTGATCAGCCGCATGGATGGTCACCTCATCGGGTCTTCCTGGGGGTTAGGGATTGCTTACTCACTCCACGCCTGTTCAGTGTTTGCCGGCCGACGAACACGCCGACACGTCTTTTGTCTACAGCAAAAGCAACCTAGAGGCCGTCCCGGAGTCAAAGGACCTCGGTCTTTTTTTTCTTCCATTGCCCCATGCTTGGGGCACAAACGGGGGGGGGGGGGGGGGTGGGGGGTGGGGGTGTGGGGGGGGGGGCACCCCCCCGGAACCCCCCAACTGCCCTCCTACAACTTCAAGATCCTTGTGCCTCTATACACTTAAAATACTTTCTTCCGCACTTACTAATGGTTGTTGCTTGTGTGGCCCGGATTTCGCTCTGCTCATGTTGCCTTCCCTGCTTTTTCTGCTACTTTATGCCAGTCTTGCACCTCCCCAAGCACACATGTTTCTGTTGAGCGTATGGAATTGCAATATCCCATCAGAGGCCTTTAAATTAGTCCCTGGTGATGAAGGATTCTAACTTACTGCACTTTTGCAAAGTTACTCATACACAACAACGGTGCCGCTATGATGTAAGATTCATTTTGCAGTGTAGACAGCTTCCGTGATTATATGCATACCCAGATACCTTAAAATGTAAACACACGATACATTTAAGAAAGATCTTATAAAAAACTGCCCGACTACAAAGTTAAAAAACAAATCCCCTGGACAATCAATTCCAGGTCGCCAACACTGTCCCTTAGATTTGAAATGTCATTTCTAAACATCCCATCTTCCTCCATCTTCTTAAAGGCGGTGATATATAATCTTTGACCAGCTCGTGGTTTGAAATGGGTTACTGCAGTCAAAAATGTGAAAAATTTGGCGAGTTGTTAAGCCTCCTCCTCCTGAGACTGGCGTTCCAGCGGGTTGCCAGATTGAGGACACACAACATGAACGAGCATCAATGACAATGGTAGGCAACAAGCCTTGCACTGTAAAGGCTGATGATACACGGGCCAACTTTTTGAGCAATTTTGCTGGGCAACTTTTTTGAGCAATGTTGCTTGGGGCACTTTCACATTGAGAATGGATAACAAATGTCTGTCTGGATACTTTAGATTGGTCGTGGGCCCTGTGTCTCATCTGGTTGCCCGTTGGTGGCAACATTGGCCAAAAAGTTGCCCCGTGTATCATCAGCTTCTGGTCACAGAGCTTTTTAGAGTGATGCCCTTTTAGTTCAGACCAAAACAAAACAGGCATCAGAACGCTCATTTCAAAGTAGACTAATTGGCTGTAGTGTTTCTCTGAGAAACAAGTAAGTGAACTTAGCATGTTTCCTAAGTAACTGCAAACATATTATGGTATTTGTATGCTTTAGTACATTAAAAAAAAATTACATCTCGCACCTTTAATTTGATGTGCTTGTTTTGTGTGAGCAGCTTTCTCTTACTTTCTTCCTACTGATGTCTCTGTCTTATCCAAAAACAAGCACACATCTAAATAGTGAAAACATGGTCCCTGAACGTACAGTACTCCAGGGGCTCGGAAGAAGATTTACATTTTCATGATCAGTATTCTAACTTTCAGGTCATTTCTAACTTTCTAGCTAATTTACCTGTTCTGTAATCATTGTATTATGTAATAATGTTAGATAACATTCTTTATGGTGCTATAAAGTGTTACTAAGAAAATCAGTCTTTTTATACAGGGGCCACTGGATCTGTAAAGGTTAAAAGCCTGTGTTGCAGAACACAATGAACAAAAGACCTGTTTTTAAGATGCACCTGGTTTTAAGATGCATTTTGGTCGATCGGATCACAAATTAAATGAGGGAGACATTTCTGATTTCTTTGAAGGGAGGTTCTATTGGGCGGATGTTTGTGTGGGCCTTTTCTTCCTGATCTTTCACTCTAATATTATGAAATAACAGCTTGCACAATTTACTTATGAATGTGAAAGGAGCCAATATAAAAATGACACAGATAGCAGCAGCCTTCATCTCTGCTCTGATAGACACAAAAACTACGCCAAACAATGTAGGTTTGTTTAAAAACCAGAACTGGTAGGAGAAACAATGTGCTTTTAACATTTTTTTCACCTTCAAAATAAACTTAAGATTTCAGCCAGCAAGTGAAATCCCATCTGGCTAGGAGACGGCCTTTAGTGACTGTTCGAAGCGTTTTTGACTACCTATGGAACTGGTCAAAAGTGGACTAAGTTTCAGACCCCGTTACACCTGTATTTGTGATCATATCAACAAAAATGCATTTTAATACCAGATGTAAAAAGGGCCTTTAAGAATCTCTTAACCCAAAGCCATTTCTAGGTCTCAGACACAGCTGAGGGGGTGTCAGTGTGGGTCACTGCATAAGGAGAAAGTAGAATACACATAATTATTTCTAACTATGAATGTGTGGGACTAGTTGACTACAGAAGTGTAAAGTATTTGAGTAAATGTAATTAATTAACTCACTACATCACCACATTTTACACTCTACACTTTAGAATTATCAAAAAAATTATCAACAACTACTACCCACTACTCCACATTTTTGATTTGTAACGCTCCTTTACTGTTGCAATTACACATTACAATTTACGCACGGCATGGCACCTAGCTTTTTCTGCAGCAGTATATTTCTGCTACAAAAGAAGTGATATCGCCAACTACAGTGCAGCCTGAAAGTACTGTATCTTGTGCATTTTGTCCTTACTCACCCAAACTTGTCAACAAGGCTCCTTTACGTTAATGTGAGGTCCTTAGCAAGTAGTTGTGAATCACAGGTGATTTATATTATGAGATGAGGACAATACTGCAGCCTGCAATGAGGCTGGAACCCGCACATCCAGTGCAAGAGAAGGCTTGACTTTTTAATTTTACTTAACATTATTCTATTTATCAGTTGTACTGAAGAGAACTTTTTGAAGGATATTGGGGGGTTTTTGTGCAATTTTGATGTGTTTTATTTTGGTTTTATAAAAATAAACGTGATTGCTCTCCTCACAAATCAACTCTTCCTTGTTTTTCACTGGCATGTCTCTTTGACGTGCATTTGAGCCTATATTCAGTACACGTAAAATACTTAAGACTAGTAACTTGTAACTTGTAGAGAAATACCCAATTTAATTCACCTACACTTTAAAACTCTTAACTTGTAGAGTAAAATACACAAAAATAAAACAGAACAATCAATATCAAATGTAAATAACTTACTCATTAAAAATCAAGTTGACTAGTCGATTAAACGGAACTGCTGCTGCTAGTCAACATTGGAAATACTAGTCGAAATTTTAATGTTACGTTTTGAAAAGTGGATATGTGAAGTGGAAAACTAATTCATTTCATTTAACCTCAGACCTTTGCATGCACTTTCCTCATGTTACTGCAGGCTCAGAGAAATGTTTCCCTTTGAAGACAAGCGAGGTGTGGGAGCATATTTATCAGTTTAAAGGGGGAAACATTATGAATGAAAGGGAACTGACTTTCTTCAAAAAGGTTTTGTTGACATTTTTCATGTTATCTCCATATAATGTCAAATAAAATAGTGATTATATGTTTAGCTCTGCTTTGTTTACAGGAGTAACCATGGTATCTGCTGAATTTCTGCTGTCCAGAAGCGCCACCTACCGCCAGAGAGTGAATTTGCATTTTCATTCACCCCATCTGCTGCTTTAGTTGCCATCAGTGTTGTAAATTTTAACTGTTTGGTGGAAAATAAGAACAATTCAGATAATAAGGTATCTGGAATTACTTGATTGTTTGATTCATAGTTTAAGTTTTTTAAATAGATCCCACATACAATGTTTTTGACTTTCTTTTGAGGGTTATTTTTACTTTTAGACTAATTGACTAGTCAGTTACAAAATTTCCATTTCCGTGAAGTTAGTTGTTGTGCACATCACAATTTCCAACACCAGATTTACTAAGGATACAAATCGCAGCATTACAGCAGCCGTCAAACAAAGTTACACTAATGGGGTCTCTGCAGCAAAACCTCTGCAAACAAGCAGTCCTACCCACACCGTGAATCTTTAACAAGAACTTCCTGAATGTTAAACAAGCAGAAATGTCTCTGATGGAAGGAAAAATGGGACATCAGCATCAACGAAAATTCAGTGAGAAGACGAGAGGAGACATGGATCAAATGAGCTCTCGATCTTTCTCCTCTGGAGGACAAGACAGCCCCAGGACTCTACATGGATTTCATTACCTGAGCTTCATATCAACCACAGAGAAAATACGGCTAAATTATTTATGGACCAGTGAGACCAACTTAATCAAATATTATATATTATTGGGCAATATCACAGCATTGAGTGTAAGAGAGCTTCATGAACACTTGATGCCCTACAAAAACATTACTGGTGTCCTTGGAAAACTCATGACATCTGTTTCTATTGTATTTGTGTTGTTGACATAACACTTCAAGCAGCCACAGCGTTCTGCAGTCTGACATGCTACATTTTATTTAAAATGTTTTTTTCTAATTTAATTTGTATCATTCATTCAACATAATTTCACTGTAAGGTATCTGTACTTTTATTTAAGCATGGTTTTCAGGTACTCTTTACACCTCTGGTTGACTAGTCAAATAAACAAAACTGCTGCTGCTAGTCAGTATTGGAAATACTAGTCGAAAGTTTAATATTACGTTTTTAAAATAATACATTATTTTGAAAAGTGCATATGTGAAGTGGAAAACTAATTCATTTATTTTCATCTCAGACCTTGCATGCACTTTCTTCATGTTACTCACTGCAGGCACAGAGAAATGTCTCCTTTGAAGACATTCATTCATTTTTTTTTTTTATTTAATATTGAAAATAGAAAAATTTGAAACTGTGTCTTTTTTGTTTTTATAAAAAAAATAAATGAAACAAGATTGCTTTTTTATTTTTGCATTCAAAGGTAGAAATGAAATAAACAGCATAATAAATATTCAGTGTTTACATTTGGGTGTTAATGAAATGCCCCCTTGTGCTGATTAGTCAACCAAAGATCAAACCGTGTCGTCATCAGTTCTTCCTCAGTTCCATGCAGTAGAATAATAATCCTCTGCTGCTACAGGTGTACAAATTCTTAAAGTGTTTATTGCAAATACATTTCTTCTTTTTCTCATCAAACAACAAGACTAATGAATGGCTCGACACAAACTGTACCAGGGCAAAGCCTAAACAGGGCTTTCTTCTTTGTAGACCTATACATGAAATGGCATCACTTGGTATGAAAGGGCATGACCAAGTAAGTTCTAAAAAAAAAAAAATCATTAACAAAATACAAATGAACAAATAATACACAGATTTACTTTTATACAGACTTAAATGTATTTATTTATTACATTGAAGGCTATATGACCCTCACATTAATGGAGAGATTATTAAAGGGATAGTTCACCCAAAAATGAAAATTCTGTCATTTTTCACTCACCCTCATGTCATTCCAAGCCTGTATACATTTCTTTCTTTTGCAGAACACAAAGAAATATATATTTTGAACGATGTTGGTAACCAAACTGTTTTGGTTCCCACTGACTTTGCTCAAAATATCCTCTTTTATGCTTCACAGAAGAAAGTAAGTTACACAGTCTTGGAACTACATGAGAGTGAATAAATGGTAACTTTAGATTTTTGGGTGAACTATTCCTTTAACACTTTCCCACTGTATTTGTCACAGTGCAGGATTAAGTTAACTGCAAAAAGCTAAAGGTTATTTAAATTGGTGAAAAACCTAAAGCAGTCATATCATTAATTATTATTATTATTATTATATTATTTTTACTTTGGCAAAACCTAAATAGGTTTTCATGACTATTTTACACCGTGTCTTTAACCTTTAGAATTAAACAGGCCATATTTGCTGCAACACCCTTAAGACACCTAACAGCCTTTTGGCATTACATTTTTGTTAACCTGGCACACTTCACACTTCATGTGCAACACAAATTGTTGCTTTCAGCCTGGAATGTTTAAAGGACCTCGATAAAAGCGTTTCTAACACATTTTTGACTTGGGTATTCCAGGATGTGCAGAGCGTCAGGTGCTACACAAAGCTACATTATACCCACATTACTCTTATCATTTGTTCTTTTGCTGTTATTAATAATAGCAGGATAGTATGAATATGTGCTGTTTAAATGTATTCATCTGGCTGACATCAGAAAGAATCTTAATTAATTATTATTACATATTTCATGTCATTCAGAAGCCATATGAAGTTATAAAGCCCTCAGTCTTGTATATCAGTTAGATTTTTTTTTTTAATCTCTGCAGTGTGATTTCTCTCTTTCTCTCTGTCTGTCTCTTCCCTGGGGTTTCAGTACCATGCCAGCATTAATTAAAAGTCTCTCCAAACTGGGCTATTTATATCCACGCCTTCATCAAAACAACCTAATGTACCCCACAAAAGAGGCTTTTTGGATGGGGACATCCCTCAACTTTTTGATCAGAGTAACGCCTAATAAATCACTGACAGAATCAGGATGGAAAAGTGTGTAAATTTTTACTAGCTAAATTGTCTCTGCTTTAAATGGTTCAATTGCACTTCCCTGTCTGCTTAGCCCCTCAGCCCTGCTCTCAGAGGAAGCAAGATCTAGGAAATCTATATTCATCCCAGCTGGAAGTTTTTGCCACAGTTTTTTTTAAAGCATCATGTTGTATGTCTCAGCATAACACTGAATACACTGCCATAGCAAATCATTGGTTTATAACAGCCCTGACTAAAAAGTGCCTCTAACTCACACACATACAGTATGAACACACACAGATGTCCTTTTCAAAGCATTCCCTGTTGCTATGATACCACAGAGATGGTATTAGCATTGGATATTAATTGGATTTCACAGTTCAGATGTGACTTTCCAATACAGATTAGAGGAGGACATCAGGCAGGGTGTGTGTACTGTATGTGTGCATGTGCACGTCTGTAAACTGATGCAGTAGCATATTTTTCAGAAAATGCAATGCAGCAGTTTTATTGCTTACAGGTCTCTATGAACATTTGTCATAATTATAGCATGTGCACACACATGCACACACTCTGTTTGTACTGGATGGTTTAGTGAGCACCATTTTACTGAATGGGATCCTATAAATGGGATCCTATAAATGAAACACCGTTCAGCACCTGGCCTCAGGAATCCAAATAATTGTAACACTGTGTCACATAAATTATTTCCCCCCACTTCATTTCCTTTCTGGCTGACTGGGTTTGGTCTTGACAGTGTGTGCTGGTGAGCCAGAGCAACTGGAGCAAATAAAACCTTTCTCTCTTCCTCTGCCTTCTCCATATTTCTTCCTGCACGCCTCTCCATCAAACATAATTTGTTTGAAAATTTCACTTCCTCTCTCTCATCTGGCAGACAGGTAGTAAGCAATTAAAACAGATGCTGGCAATGGATTGCATTGATGGAAATGAAAAAATGAAAAAAGAGGGAATTATTGAAAGAAAAGAAAAAAATAGAAGGAGCCTCACTTTGTTCTTGTCTGGTTGGTGAGGTGTGGTTGAGTCGGTCTAATGAATCCATGCTGCCCTCTTTCAGCACGTAATCGAAGCTCAAGATGAACATCATGACAACACCCTCTTCGTTCTTCACTGGAATGATGTGTGTCGCACATAGGAAGTCTGATCCTGCAAACATAAAGTGACAAAAAATGTTATTCATTATCTTTTGGTTTGGATAGCAAATCAAATTCAACCATTAAGTTCAGTGAGCATCTTTGCATCTTAAAATGACCATTGACCACGGATTATTAAGAGGCATCAAATTAATTAGCAGAAGTGTACAGATAAATAACCAGAGGCAGAAGGAGGATATGGAGAGCAGGTTATATTTGCTACTTTACCACATAAACAAACATGCAGTTTTGGGTGTAGATGTTGATGCTCATTCAGTGATTTGATTGACAAGTTAAGGATTCATTCCTGACAGGCAAAGATGAGGGTCGCCATGGCAACTATAGGGCAAGACAGCCCTTGAGAAAAAGCACAATGGAGCCATGGCTCTGATCTGTCTTCACATTTGTTAGAAACCTGTGGATTTGAGTTGATCATTACTGGGGCACAATAGTTGACATGCTAATTAGACATTGGCCTCCATCTCTAAAGACGCAATTATCCTCATCATTGTCATAGCTATTATCATTCATAACCATCATTCAGTTTTTTCAATGCATTCATATGAGCAACTGACTTACAGTAATGTGTCATTGGCACTGGAGTTTGAGATGCTGATAACCACACAAGATTACAAACACTGCCACTGCTTTAGCATAAACTCCAGATTCTTAATAGAGTATTAATCTTCATAGACATAGTTACTGGCACTTTCCCTGTATTTCCTATTTCTTCATCTTCTATTTTTTTTTTTTTTTTTTTTACAAAAAAACAAGCACATCCCATGTTCTTTAGAGAGAAACTAGATTATTAAAATATCTTCCAAGGAGGCCACAGGTTGACAATTTTTTTTTCAATTAATATATTATTATTAATATAACTGAATGTTATTATCAATATATTAAAACAATTTAACTTAACTAAAATGCTAAAAACTTAAGAATCACAAAAATAATTGTTAAATATTTTACCTCTGACACTCCTAGTTTCTGTTAATAATATATTATAGTTTGCTCCCTGATCACAGTTTATTTAATGATATTGCTGGTAAATAACAAATTAGCCTTCTAAATTTTACTGTATTCAGTCATGTCCCAAATTTTGGTAAAAGCTTGGCTTGAGGTATATCTGGTTGCATATGCCAGATAAAATGAATAGAACAAACAGTTCCTGTGGCTCAGTGGTAACGCATTGCGTTAGCAGCACAAAGATTGTGGGTTTGATTCCCAGGGGAACACGTTAGTTAAATAAAACTGTTAGCCTGAATGCACTCTAAGGCCCCATTTACACTACATGGTTCAAGTGACCCAATTCTGATTTTTTTTCTCATGTGGCACAGATCGGATATGACCGGTGAACGTGGTAAGCAGGAAAAAACTGCATGGATTCCGATTTTTTTCCTCAGATCGGATTCAGGCCTCATTCATATGTGGTAATAAATCGGATATGAATCAGATACGTGCATTTGCGTGTGCCATGTAAGCAGACAAATCGGATATTCCCCAGTAAATGCGAGTCGTACGTCATTTTTTTGTTGACTTTTCAAAATATTGTGGAAAGCAAAACACTGTATAATTTTATTTGCATCTGCATCCATTGTATTTCGTGCTGTTTTACTTCCTTTTCCAGGTCAGAACGTCTACGTTTGGTAGTTTCAGCAGTGTATAGTGTAAATGCAAAAAATCGGATACGGGTCACTTTTAAAAGATGATGTAAGCGGGTCATCAAAAAATCGGATATAGTCAGAAAATCGGATTTGGGCATCAAGACCTGCCGTGTAAATGCAGCCTAAGTTGCTGCTAAATGCATAAATGTAAAAAACAGCTCATACCCCCCCTTTTTTTATAATATAATAATTTGTCATCCTTAGTAAGCACCTCCTTTCACTGACTAATTTTGAGTTGAAAGAGTTTGAAGTTTTATTTTATACTCTACACAGTATATATGAAAAGTTGATCTCTGTTCTACTGTGTCACATCACCAACGGTCACTGTCACTCAAAAAGATGGAAACTGCGACTTCAGGTCTCTGCAAATCACTGTCAGTGTGATCGCCCTTTCAGGACGATGAGTTCATCTGCTTTGATAGCTACTCTTGTCAGTTTATTGAGAATTATCTCAGCAACAATCGGAAAGCAGTACACAGTTTACAGTGACAAGAATTTGATTCGACAAGAGTTTGATTATTCTGGCCTGCAGGAGCAGCCGTTGTGTGTGAGCCTGTAGAATTAGCTCAATTAAGAATGAACTTGTTTGAATGATCGGCAATCGCATATCAAGTAGAAAGACACACACAGAAGAAAGAGTGGAAGTTGTGTTTTGTTTGGCCCTGTGAGTCTATTAACACTGCAAATCTGAGCTTTCGTTTACCACACACACCCCAGCGTTTCTCTGTCAATCTGTGATATTATTAGCAGCTGTGCACACACACACACACACACACACACACACACACACACACACACACCACAGAGCTTTTGCAATCAGCACCTGCAGAACATCTATAATGCACACACACACACACACACACACACACACACACACACAGACACAGACCTGAAACTAATAACAGCAATCAGTGCTTAAAGAGCTCAGATAAACAATATCATCATTATGGCAGCTACAATGACAGAGCTCAGAGAACAGCTTCATGGTTATATATCATCTTGGAGGGTTTTTTGAGCTTCTGTGCAGTACTGCTGTATACATTTGCTCAAAAATTAATTACGATTGACATCAAATCAGTCTATAATGTGTCCAGTGACCCAAAATTTTTCAAACTGGGGTCCCAAGGGGTTGTTGCAGGGTCTACAGAAATTTTTAAAAGAAGTGTAAAAAAAAATAGAATAGAACAGAATAAGAAAAAGAGCATAGAATCATCACTGTTTCAGAAATTCATGAAAATTCAGAAATTCTTTTTTTTAAATGAGAATTGTACTGTATTGTTAGCCTCTCAGTAGGTTTAAGTGAAAAATATTGCTGCCTTTATTTTGGGGGTTCCCACAACAGAATCATTATATTTGAGGGTGCCATTCAATTTTTTTAAATACCCCTACTGTAAAACATGCGATCTGGCTCAACTATGCTCAGATTCAAAATTAACAGAGTGTGAAAACTAATAGAAATTCAACAGAAATTCAATCCAAGACATCTGAGTTTCAGAGTTGGAATGTAATGTGTTTAGCCTCTGTCAGACGGAACAGCTTTGGAAAAAAAAAAAAAACTCACAAATTAACATTTCTTCACTTTTAGTCAAGGTAGACATCATATTTCATTAAACTGGAATAAAAATGGGGCTGTGAGGGATAGACACTAAGGCTGCATTTACACTGCAAGTGTTAATGCACAGATCCAATCTTTCTACCAAAACCCACTTTATACACCACTCTTATCCACATACACTCAATAAACAACCATTACCGCCCAAAAGTATTTAAATTAATTCCTGCCTAAAAAAAAAAAAAAGGATTGTTTGCAGTTATTGATTTACTATGCACATAGTAGACCCTCAGGTTTTGAATGGCCATACTATTACAATTATTTATATAATTCACGTTGAGTGGCCATTATTATTTGCCAGCATAGGCAACGGCTGTCATGGAAGTTTTGCAGCACAAAATCCGACTGAACGGATAAATAACGAAAAATAACGGTAATTTTCATTCATAAGGCTATTTTATCTACAGCTCGTTAGAGGTAGAATTCTTTAGTGAAATAAAGTAGCGCCAAGATTACATTGATTGAAATTAATTCAAATGAATTAACGAGAGAGAAAGAGAGAATGCACAAGTGAGTGTGAAGTTTGCTAGCAAGTGAAGCATGTTGGATTAATTACAAAAACTATTTTCGCACAGCTGTATAGACTAATTAGCAGCCAGGACTGTAAAGTCTTAAAATGAATGATACAGATAAAGTGTAATAACGAATTTAATGTAATCTGTCCCTCTCTTTCTGCAGTTGACGAATGGAATACAAGAGGCAGGTGTGCACAGAGAAAGCAGGCTATGACCCTCCACTACATCACTGTCAATATTACCGCATAATACAATACATCCTGGGACAGGGAGAGAGGTGCTGCACAATCACTCAAGGCCATGAGGAAAAATCTGTAAGAAAAGCATTTTGAGCTCCAGTAGTTCGTTTTTATATTTTACCATGTCACACTCTATAACAGCCTTTCTGCCTCTACATCTTGAATCCACTTCCTCTTCAGAAAACTAAAAACTGTCTGTCATGTTCACACATCTCTATTAATAAAATCTAATAGTGACAGAAATAAGTACTATAAAATAATAAAGACTAAAACCGCAAAGCTGCTACAAGCTCATTTGTACGCTACATTATCCTAAAAGGTATGTAATTTTTAACATAAAAGTGCTATCTAAAAATATCTACTAAAAGATACTGTCTACAATGAAGTGGATTTGGATTCTTTGTATATTGGCTTAGCTCTGTGTGGAATAGAATTTATTGCATGACTGATCTAAATATCCATTTTACAGCAGAAAATGTTTGTGGAGTGCAACAACCTGTCAGTTTTAATCTCAAACAGTCTTGGTTGATTATGTTCAGCATTAACCTAGGTGAGAGGCAAATTGAGGAAACCATCAGGCTTGTTTGTGTGTGAGTGTGTGTGTGTGTGTGTAGACTGAAAGGACAAGAGAAGCTTAAGAGATTAGCCCTATGGAACTGAATAAGTGCTTTAAATGCTTGAATTTCTTGCTGCTGTGGTGCCACTTTCAATGCATTAGGTAGTCTAGTAGGGCAGATGAAAAATCTTGTAAATTTTTATATACATATTTATAAAAATTACACATTTTTAGTATACAGTATATTATTATATTATACTATATTATTAAAGTTTTATATAAACCAATTTTCCTTTGATGAATGTCCACGAAGGGATCTTTTTAATTAGTAAATAAAAATGTCTTTGCAAGATGTAGGACATCAGTAGGACACACAGGACAATTATTTCTAGTTCTCGGTTTGAGAAAGTGTTTGATGGTAAGGGTCTATGTTCTGTGTATATGGCTGGGAATATACACACACATAAACAAACATACACATGTTTGTGCAATGTGGACTTACAGAGGTATTTTAAAATCGCTTCATTACCATGACCTCCATAAATAAAGAATGAATCTGTTGACCCAGTGACGTCTTAAAGGAAATGTAATCCTGATACTTGTCTTGAGTGTGTAAAGCAGGAGAAACCACAGTCAAAACTAGCAAGATACACTGAGAGAGGGTAACAGGGCACATCAAGCTCTCAGCATTAATGAGTTTAAACTATTAAAGAGCTAAGTCATATTAACACTGCTATTCAATTGGTGTAAAAATAACAGACGTGAATTTATCTGAATACTGGATTTGTTGATGATCAATACCACCAGTATCTCCACTGTAAACATATTTGTTTTCAGGTAGCCTAAAAATGTGATTTTATTTGTCAAAAATGTTATTTAATATACCTGACAAATTAGGTTACAGCAACAAAAGTCATTTTATGGGTTAAATCAAGTAGGAAATAGATTATAAAAAATTATAATGCCTGCATTGTTTCATTGTTATCAAGATACTGTGAGCTATTTCTACCTAATCTGACCCTTATGATCTTAATTCTTGTAACCATATATAGTCAGATTACAGATTACTTTGTTACTTACTGTATTTTAACCCAATATTGTCATATTGATTCAGTCATTTTAGATAATAAATTTGACGTGAATAATACCAGTATATTCAGATGTTACCACAAAAAAAATCAATAACAAACACACACACATGCTAAATAAACAGTTTTATCATGTAATACAGAAACACTGGGTCTCACACACTAACAGTGTGCATACACAAATTTGTGTGTGATATCTACGTACAAATATTTTCATGAACAAATCATGATTCATCAATAACTGTTGTAATAAAATGAAATTTTAAATTTACAAATAAAAAAAACAAAAACATTAGGAAAAACTGAAATAGCATATGGCTTTCTAAACGGGATTGCTGAGAAACGGAAGGCTGTGTAGAGACCCCTTTTTCATTTTGGCTGTGTTTTAAACAAATTATGGTAGTTTATTTAGAATACTCCAAACTCATTAGCATTACAGCAAAGTTAAGAACAATTTTGTGTGCATGTGTTGTGAAATAGACAATGTTTTGGTGAGAAGTTCTCCCTTGTTAATAAATATGAGTAATCTACAATTATTAGTGAATGAGACCAACTGACTCGCTGGTGCATCTTATTTGCTTGACTATTTAAGTGTGTTAAATAGAGTTATTTTTTTTCCAAAGATTTGTAAGAAAGTTGGACATTTTTACTTTCCATGCTGAACAATCTGCTGTTGACCGTGATCATAGCCACACTGTTGATTAGCCAAAGAATAAATGTTTCTCAAAGGAAATTCTTTCGTCTTTGATATAATAGTACTACTGTGTAAAAGCAGCACTCTTATAGTAGTACAGTTTTTAGCAGCATTTTTATGGTTTGATCATGGTGTTTTCTTCCAAGCTGCACGATCAGGCTACCATCACACCATGAGAGTAAAAGAAATTCAGCTCAGGTTGCAATTTTCATTTCTCACACATAAATTGTGTGTCCTGAGGTGAACTATGTAATGTGTAGGAGAAGAGCTGTTAAAGAATTTTGCAGCTCTTTCACACTGGTTTTCCCCTTCAATTACAGGAGACACAATACACAGTATCACTGTCTGTGTGTTAATTTCTGTAGTTACTTGAGATGTTAAGCATTCGTCCCGTTAAAGGTTGAGAGTATTTTGGCCAAGATAATGCATTTACAGTTGCACTACTAAAAGTTTTGGATGAAAAAGCAGCTCAACTCTAAGCAGGAACTCTAATAAATAATGGCTGACAGATCATATGAATCACATTTATTCCCAAGACAATATTCCCAAGTCCTACCTTAAGGTCACATGCTTTCTAGTCGGAAGGGGATGATCATTCTGTTTTCTATAGAATGAGGTTACTGAAATGATCTGAAGGTGTGTGTGTGTGTGTTCATTTTCTTCTGTATATGAACAGTATTAAGCTCAGTTCTTGTTTCAAGACGATGGAAATTTCATTAGAGTCAATTTCCTCTATCAATAATTAAACCTACAAAGCTTGTGGAGACTTCTTTAAACAGAGTAATCCATATGCACCTACACACACACACACACACACACACACACACACACACACACACAAAAGCATTCACACTCACCAATCACACCTTTTAAAAACAATACAGAAAAGAGCAATCATACACTTCATTCGGTCTATCTTTCCTGTTTTTCTTTATGGAATTGGGGACAGTGATGTTTCAGGATTCAGGATTCAGTGATGTTCACTTTTATCATGCATGATGTGCTTGTTTGCGTTTATGTGAAAAGTTTTACATTACGTTTATGAGTATATCATGAATGTATAAGGTGAGGAAACTGTCTGGCTGAATTATTCATTGTCTCCAATCTCAATTTCCCAGTGAGGACATCCAGTATACACACACACACACACACACACACACAAACTGGTTCAAGCACTGTGACTGATTGGTCTTTGAGGAGCGTGTGAAAGGTTGGTTATTACTGTGCTACAGGAGAGAGGGAGGGAGTTCAGCTTCCTGACACCCTGATGAATGAAGCTGTCCTTCAGTCTGCTGGTCCTGGCCTGGAGACTCCGCAGTCTCCTCCCTCCTCCCAGATATAATGATTGTGGTGCAAAAGAGCTTATTCAGTCTGATTAAAGTGACAAAAATCTCAGAGAGCAGTTCTTTATTTAAACTGACAGAAGAGGTAGTTGAATGAGGTTGTGGACAGACCAATGCTGCACAAAGTGTCTGGTGCAGGTCACAGTGTGTTAGTGGGAGCTGGGGGGGGGGGGTCTGAGGTTCAGAGTTCAGTGGTGCATGGGGAAAAAGAGTGGAGGGGGCAAGGTCGGGAGGGAGTTCAGCTTTCTGACTGCCTGATGAATGAAGCTGTCCTTCAGTCTGCTGGTCCTGGCCTGGAGACTCCGCAGTCTCCTCCCTGATGGAAGCAGACTGAAGAAGCTGTTTGTCAGGTGTGTGGGATCACCTGCAATGAAGATGGCTTTGCGAGTGAGACGGGTTCCGTAAATGTCCTGGAGGGAGGGGAGAGAGACACCGATGATCTTCTCAGCTGCTCTCACTATGTGTTGAAGAGTCGTCCGGCATGACACGTTGCAGGCACCATACTACACAGTGATGCAGCTAGTCAGGATGCTCTCAAGGGAGCCGCTGTAGAAGGTGCACATGATGGGGGCCGGGGCTCTATCTCTTCTCAGTTTGCAGTGGAAGTAGAGACGCTGCTGTGCTTTCTTTTTCTCTCTTTTCCAGTGCTGCGGTGTTGTCGGTCCAGGAGAGGTCCTCTGTGATGTGCACACCCAGGAACTTGGTGCTGCTCACTCTCTCCACAGTCGCACCGTTGATGATCAGAGGAGCATGCTGAGTGTGCACTCTCCTGAAGTCAGCAATCTCCTTCGTCTTCTCCATGTTCAGAGAGAGACTGTTGTCACTGCACCACCCGGCCAGGCGGCTCACCTCACTCCTGTAGTTTGTCTCATCTCTGTTGCTAATGAGACCCACCACAGTTGTGTCATCCACAAACTTAATAAAGAGGTTGGAGTTGTGTGACGGTGTGCAGTCGTTGGTCAGCAGAGTGAAGAGGAGGGATCTCAGCACACATCCTTGGGGGGCCCAGTGTTCAGTGTGTGGAATGGTGCTGGATGTGTTGCGGGCGACCCCGTACTGCCTGAGGTATTCCAGTCAGAAAGTCCAACAGCCAGTTGCAAAGCGAAGTGTTGAGTCCCAACTGGACCAGTTTGTAAATGAGCTGTTGAGGTATGATTGTGTTGAACGCTGAACTGAAGTCTATGAACAGCATTCTGACGTATGAGTTCTTTTTGTCTGTATGTGTGAGTGCTGAGTGGAGGGCAGTTGTGATGGCATCATCGGTCGAGCGGTTGGACCGATATGCAAACTGGAAGGGGTCAAGGGAGGGGGGAGGGCAGACTTGATATGGTGCATGACTAGCTGTTTAAAGCGAGATGTTGAAAATGTCTGTGAAGACATCAGTAAGTTCTGCTGCACAGTCTCTCAGTACACGCCCAGGGATGTTGTCAGGACCTGGAGCTTTGCATGCATTGATCCTGCTGAAGGATCTCCTCACAGTGTCTGGGGTCAGCGTCATCAGCTGGTCACCAGGAGGAGGTGGAGTCTTCTGTGCAGTAGTGCTGTTTTGTGTGTATTGTATATCTTGTATGAGTCTGCTTACTAAGGTAGCTTGAGTGGCTGAGTCTTGGAATGCGTATCAAAGGCTTTTACACTTTATCTTTTAATGATTGGGCAGAAGCATGAAGTGACCTTGTGTAACCACATGCAGACTAAGGGTTTGTTCACACTTGTAGTTCGGTTCGTTTGGTCCAGATCATTTAGTCCTGGTCTGCTTAGCTTTCACATTGGCATTGTAAAACCGAACCTAAAGGCATAGGGATATGTTCACAACGTGATTGATTGACTTTTATGACATAGATTTTGTGACGGAAAGTTTTGAGTTCGGCTCCTATCATGTGCACCTTCTACAGAGGCACCATCGAGAGCATTCTGACCAGCTGCATCACTGTGTAGTATGGCGCCTGCAACGCGTCCTGCCGCAAGTCACGTCAATGCATAGTGAGAGCAGCTGAGAAGATCGTTGGTGTCTCCCTCCCCTCCCTCCAAGACATTTATGGAACCCGTCTCACGCATAAAGCCCTCTGCATTGCAGGTGATCCCACCCACCTGTCACACAGCTTCTTCAGTTTGCTGTCATCAGGGAGGAGACTGCGGAGTCTCCAGGCCAGGACCAGTAGACTGAAGGACAGCTTCATTCATCAGGCAGTCAGAAAGCTGAACTCCCTCCCGATCTTGCCCCCTCCCCTCTTTTTCCCCATGCACCACTTAACTCTGAACCTCAGACCCCCCCCCAGCTCCCACTAACACACTGTGACCTGAAGTAAATGTTCTACTTTTAGTGTTATCTGTATGCACAAAGGGTCTGAGAGTAACGCAATTTCAATTCTCTGTATGTATGTACTGTACATGTGGAAGAATTGACAATAAAGCAGACTTGACTTGACTTGAGAACCCGCCTTTTTTTATTCAAGTATTTTTTGCTATAATATCGAAACTGAAATTTGTAAAATTTCACTGGTATCTAAAATGTTGGTGCCAACCTTATGTATTAGAATACAAGTTTACATGAATCAAAAACAAAGAAAACAATACTTTTTTATTTAACTATTTATATATTTATACTTTGGTGAGGCCAGTGAAAATCCCTAGCATTCAGCCCTGTTCAAGTCAAAATATTATTTTACATCACTGAATTAACCTAAATACATTAGGTTATTCCAACAAAACAGAATCCAAGGGTTAGATCAGATAGAAATAGCTTCTTAAGCTTTTAAATAGGGTAACACGCAATATGCACACAAACTCATAATATAGCCAGCTCTATGATGGTCAGTATGCATGTTGTTATAAGCTAAGACTAGAATGAATATGGCCTGTTGTTTTGTAGAACTAAAGATGAGGCCAGTCATGTTAACACAATCCCAATCTGACTGTTGAGCTCATGGGTTCAGAATGACTATCTGTATCTCTTTACAGAGCTCTAACCCTGATCTGCTCAGTGCTTCTCTAATTCAACTCATAGTGATGAGACAAGGTTTGCAGTCTGCCAGGATGAGTATATGTGTGTTTACAGTCTGGTAGAAATAAAACATGTCAGTATTTTCCCAAACAAACCTGTAATATTCTTGTTCCTTTCACAGAGTGTTAAAAGCATTCACAATCTGACAAAGCATATTACATTTGTGGTAATAATAATAATGACTAGTGCTGATAGGGTTAGTTTCTGCTATATTGCTGTGGGTGAACAGTACAGCAGTGCAGTCTGTGTCTCTGTTCCCCTGAGCAGAGACTCCAAACACCATACCTACCAAAAGCACAAGAGCTATAAATACCTCTTTCTGTGTGTGTGTGTGTCCTCCTCTCTCTTCTGCCTCTGCCAAAGTGAAACTGTAACATTTAATCTGCTCATAATAGAAAGAGGATCTGCATCGACAGATTTCAGTTTCACAGAATTAAGATACAAGATACAGAGGCACAAGTGTGAATAATTCTGATTTCATTAGAAAGTGAATCCACATAATCATGTGTGCTAGAGTTTGTAAAGAAGGGAATAATTTAGTCAGATGTTGAAGCGAGTGAATTTTGAATGTATGAACAGATTGTCATTATTTGCCGTTCATCACCTGATTTCTGTACTAACAGCATTTATACACCCTTTGACACAGTTGTGTTCGGTCTTTAAAATGACTGGTACATGGAGCTGCGTGCTGATTGGTGGAGCCTTGTGTTAATAAACACAGCTCATTAATCATACAGAGAGGCCTGCAGGGCAACATGACAGCATATGTTCATTAGCTAAGCAAAGAGCAAAGAATAAAAGACAGAGAGAGTCATGGGTCACTCTTTTCCAAACACGTCCTCATCTGACAATATACACAGTCATGAACCAACACTGTTATTTCCCCCAAACAAAAACCTCAAACGTCATCTAAAAATCATCTCTGATCACACTTTATAACTTGACTACAGCAGTAACAAAAAATATAATGGTTAGCTGATCGATGGTTCATGCACTTTATTATATTTTTTATTGTTATTTGTAAGAATACATTCTCAATATGACTTATTCAAGAACAGCAATTTACAAACAATTTACAAAATGTTTCAAATATTCCAAGGAAAGCACTCAGAAGAGAGAAGGATTCTGAGTAATGGATTGCAGCATGGCAAATGGATTTAGCTGAATTATATTATTTATTTTATTCCTATTGAATGAATTAAATCCGTTGCAGCAGGGAATTTGCCATGCCAGCAGTGTAGGATAACAGTGTCCTCTCAGACAGGAAGTCTCAGAAGAATTATGCAGGGCTATCACATTCTACTGCAATATAAATGCTAAATAAGGCATGACCCATACTCATGAGGACTGAGCTTTGTTTGGTACAATTCAGTGTGTGTGTGTGTGTGTGTGTGTGTGTGTGTGTGTGTGTGTGTGTGTGTGTTTGAGACTAATGTAATTGAATAAGCTCTAATGTGACCACACACTCTTAAAGGTTATTCAGTGGTTCTTTGCAGCAACCCACTTCAGCAAAGAACCCTCTTCTAATCAAAAGCACCCTATGTTGTATCCACCTTAATTTTTAATGTGAAAGTAAGCCGTTTTCTGTGAATGTGCGAGACTTCCGGTTCATTAGCGCTGTAGGGAAATAACGAGAACAATAATAAAGTGCAGTAAACAGTAAAACTGTTTGCACCACAAACCAGTGTGTTTATAATTAAGATAATACAATAAAATAATATGGTAAGATACACCAGTTTGTAATATCAAGCAGGAAAACAAGCTGTTTTGTACAGCTAAAAATAGCTGAAAGCCAGACACATTAAATTCACAAATGGCCAAGCCACTCTTCCAGGAAAAATAAGGTGGATAGGGCACTTGGTTTGGCTATATGATTCTCTGAAGATTTTAAAACGTTCTTTATGTTGAATTATAGGTTCTCCAGATCAGTGAATAAATAGATAAGACCAGACAAATAAGAAAAAATAATTTAAAAATATCTTTCTTACTCTGAGATTTTTTTTTCCTCAGATTTGTGATTAGACAAATTATATGGAGGCATAAAGTTGGCTAAATTTAATTTGAAATGTAATATGCACAATGGCATTTGAGTATTTGAATTTACATTTCCAACATACATACTGTATGTGCAATATTTTTTGCAAAAATGAAAATGCAAATTCAATAATATAATTTGCATTTGCCATTTCTTATTACCATTTAATTTAAATAGTAAACTGAATAAGTGATAATGTGTTAATGCAATAAGAGTAACAAAATAATTTTCAAATGTCATTTACACTCACAATTTGTAAATCCAGTTTATATAAAAAAACAAATTTTACAAAAAAACTTTTTCTAATAATATTATTTTATTATTATTAATAACAACAAAAGAATGAAAAAAAATGAAGAAGGTAGGGAAACAGGGAAAGACACAGATGCTTTCTAAAAATGCTACACGCACCTGCTCATCATTCACAGTTTAATGCATTCACAGCAGAAGCCACTGAAATCACTACAGAGAGCAGGTCCAGAATGTGCTGTGCTACGGCTCAGTGAGAGGGGAGTAGCCTCATTTACACCTCAGAGACAGAAGTGAATTTATATGAGGTCTCTGGGGTGGAAACCAACATAATCACATGTCCATTAGTTTATATGTACATATGACGTATAAGAGACATACAGAACAGAGTCAACATTGGATAGCGCACTATTACGAGTTTACACTTTCAATTAAGAGGGAGTGTAATAGTTGTGGTTATGATTTCCACGCTGAAGGAAAGAGGTTTTTGCCCTGACAGATCTGAAAAAGTAGAGTCTCCCATTATATTTCTCCAAAAAAATCATCATGAGAGATATAAACTAAGGATGAAAAATTAAGACGGGGAGACTACAAGATGCATCTTTGCATGCACAGCAGTAACCAGATGAGAAATATAAGAGCAGAATATTGATATTATTGAATGAGAGAATTATCAGTGGGCGGACAGGGGCCTGGTTTGTGCTGTTGTAAAGAAGCTTGACTATGTATTTATTTAAAGTATTAAATGTAGTAATTCATATAACCTTCTGGGACTAAGCAAATAATTTTAGAGTATATTTGTATTTTCTATATTTTCTTTATATTTTGTGTATTGAGCATATTTGTCACATATTTCCTGATAAATACACTCACTTTTGTTTTTTGTTTTAAACTGACTGACATAACAGTTTAAAAATTATACAGGAAAAGAGTAACCAAGTTGTATATTATTTTGCAATTACAACTGTGTTTGACTGATTTACCATTTTCTTGTAAATTAACATACAGTAGCAAAAAAAAATCAAAGCAAATTATAGAGTGCATTAGTGCCCACACACTTTCTCAGTGGCATTAGTTCTGCGGCAGTTCCCATTAATTTTTCTTATAGGGGTTTAAAAAAAAAAGTCTTTGTTTTGTCTTTGCCATGAACCAAGCCAACCAGCTACAAGGCCATAATATAAAACTTTACAAACAGTACAAGACTTAACGTCTTTAATGAGGGAAATAAACTACAATGCCAGAAAGCACTGTATATGACATAATCAAATTAAAACCATGGAGAAATAAAAAAGTAGTTGATTATATCTATTGAAAAAATATATTTTACATTTAATAAAAAAAACCCATCATAATAAAAAATAAGCTGAAATCAAGAAAATGGATGGCTTCAACTGAAGTAGGCTACCTCAGTTAACAAGCTTGAAGCTCGCAGAAGATCTGTCTTTAAAGGTTTATAAGTTATTATTAAAAATCAGATTCACTATGGAGAAAATTGACTTTTTGCTTCTGGAACCCAGCTGTTGCACACTATAGCCTCTTTTACACATAAAGTCTTTACTGGTAAATAGCATTTAGAGATCATGTTTGAACAGGGCCTTTTCAAAATTACAGTAAATTCTTAGGTAAAGCAAGTTGTAATATTACCATCAAATTACCGTTATGATGCTATGTTAACAAAGTATAAGATTACTGGTATGAGCACATACAAGGTCAGGATGCACTTTTGTAAGAAGTCATAAAATCATACTATCATTGCTATGTAATGTTTAAAGTAAGCTCTGTTAAAAAAAAAAAAAAAAAAAAAAAAAAACGTCTCATGACCCTACCTTTATTGCCATTTGCAGCACAGCACCTCTGCAGTTTGATACTATTGTGCAGCGTCTCGTGTTTTTAACCTATAGCAAAAACATGTTCTGTGTGATGGACCCTTTCCACCTGTCACTGAGAAGTCAAAAAGATGTTGTTAAATTGGACAGATGTGAAACTAAAGTGCTTCTACTCAACCAGGCGGATGAAGACAACAGCGCAGTGTTTAAAGGTCATTTACGATGACTGGCATCACAGAGTTTACTAGTATTTTGGAGCTAATGTTTGAATGGTCCCTTAACAGTAAAAAGCCAGAACACCGCTGCTTGTGTGAATAGCACATTTTTGTATTTAGGGAAAAAAATCAATCTGGTAATTTTACGGTAATTTACCAGATTTAATGCGTGTAAGGGGCTTATTATGATCTTGTACAAGAAAGAACAAAATGTCCTCTGTTAGGGACATGTAGTCTCTCACTACAAAAGACACTAGAGCTGAACAGGATAAAAAAAGATTTCAGCTCTGAGTAGTTTCCCTGTGATCTGTAGCAAAATTTTCGAAGACAATAGGAGCTGTCATTTCAGTGCTGATTTTAACTTCCTCTGCAATAATTCAAACATGCTCTGTCTTTTACTGTCTCTGTCTCTTTCTCGCTCTCTCAGTTTATATTCCATATCCCAAGTATCGGTTTATTCCTAGAAAGACCATATAAAAGGAAATAAAGGTACTATTCAATAATAAAAAAGTGACATGACCCAAAATACATTACAGTGACTAAAAGAAAAATACATTGGAAAGTGTCTTCCTCTGGTGTAAAGAACAGAAATTTGACTCACAAATCAAAGTACATCATTAATGTGGAATTTAAAGCTGAAAAGTATAATTTCTGTGCCACTACTATCAGCAAATGGAACTGTAAAAATTGTAAATCCTTTCAAACAGGTTTAACTATCCCTGTCTGCCACTGGTCATCAACACATGCCCCCCCCAAACCTCAATCTATTGGCTAAGAGATGTTTATATGTCAGGCTAGTCGGGATAATTAAAAAAATAATATCACGGCAAAAGTGCGAATCAACTTAATAGCTTACATATAATTGTTTAATGGCATATTTTCTGCAGCATTCTGTATAAAACATTCTTTTTCTTTTGCTTTAGAGTGGTCATGAACTGAAATATCAAAATTCCCTTGATCTTTTGACACATAAGAGGTCATTGTACTATAAAAACATCCTGTAAGTTTCAGAGCTCAAAACTTTCGTTATTTATGCATTTTTAAAGGTACTGTATGTTAGTTTTTGACTCTACTAAAGCATAAAAATACCATAATATGTTTGCAGATATTTAAGAAACAAGTTATCATAATTGTTTATCTGAAAAACAATGCTACAGTCAGTTATTCTCCTTTAAAAATGTGCATTCTCTGTTTTGGTTTGTGAAGTGCACTCGTTCCTGTTGGTGTTGTCAATCTGGCAACCTGCATTTTTGTCAAGTCTGAGGAAGAGGGGCCAGGTGAAAAAAAACCCTCTGGAATTTTTTGAATTTGGACTGAAATACCTAGTTCAACCACTCTGTGTCAATCCTACATACAGCACCTTTAACCTAAAATACAGCAACGTCCATATATGAAGGATCTAGGCTTTCAAATATACACATATGTTAGACAATCATAGCAGTGCACTTTACTTCTACAATCCTCCATGCCTGTTCAAACAGAGCGTTCCGATGAGAGGCTCAAAACAGAATAGAAAATAGCACATTACTTCTAAATTATGTTTTTTATGTAAAAATTTTGATAACATTATAAGTAGACCTCAGAGAACAGTACAAAATAATAAAAAGGCAGTTAATGGCCCCTTTAAACACTTTTTTCCTTTCACTGAGGTTTCACATGGTGATTATAATAAGCAAAACATTAACCAAAACATAACATTTAGTAAGCATAACCCACATTCTCAGGTTCATTGAACTACTTTAAACAAGAAAAGCTCACACACTCACCGTCCTTCCGGTGATAGGTGATCTCCACTTTGCGTTCCTCGGAGCCCAGGAGAGCCTGTGCTACCTGCGCAATAGCGTGCCGCTTGGTCAGCTGTCCGTGCAGGAAGTCACAGGTGCATGGCTTCTGCATGATGTCCGGCCGGGAAAAACCTGTCATCTCACAGAAGGCATCATTGCAGTAGATGATGGCACAGTTCTGGACACGTGCATTGGCTATGACAAATCTCTTGTCTGTAGAAACAGGCAGAAAAGAGAGTTACTACGATAAAGAAAGTCTGTCTATGTAGTAGAGGTGAAAAGATATAGTAAATAATTTTTAAAGCTTTTATAAAAATTTTACTTTTCCTGCCATATGTGCACTTGTGCTTTTGGCAGCATGTACCTTTAGATTAGCGAATGTAGGATTGTAAATATAAGTCATCAGGCCAGTAAGCCTTGCCAAATTTTATTACATTACATTGACAATGTTTACATGGACACTTTTTGTTTAAATCAAAATTAAATAATTCTGATCGATGAATCTGAACGTAGTGTTTACATGAATGCTAAATAAAGTGATCGGGTTTATAGTCATTTATATGTCATATTATATATGTTTATAGTGTTTATATGTCCCAAGCTTCAATGTCAAATTTGATCTTTTGACATGCACACAATGCTCAAATATTCAGAGTTGCCCGATGTTTGCACATACTATTCTCCGACCATTGCTTCTTTTCTTTGCTTTAAAGAGCAGACTTAATATTTATCTATTTCGGAACCTAATTAGGAGACAACGCGCTCATGAAGATTTGTGCCGTGCTGCTTTTATCAAGCAGTAAAATCACCCATTCCCATGGCCAAAACAAGCAGTCTGTGGATGAGAGTATGAAGTGAGGACTGATGGGATGTTGTTCTGTGCCACTTCACAGACGATGAGTGGAAGGAGAATTTTAGAATAACATGACAGTCATGACACATCATTCCACAAAAACAACAGCTCCTTCCACGCTTCACCTCATTAGGCCATTTCTTCGTCATTGCACATGCGCAGTACTTTCCGATTTACATGTCCTCTCGATCGGATTAGAAAAGGTCTACACCACACTTTTCAATCCGATCAAAATTGAATTTCGGATTGAGCTCAGTCGGATCGATTAAGCTTTTACATGAAGGTTTATCAATCCAATTGAACCACAAATCTGATTACTAATGGATTAGTTGGTTACATGTGCTTGTTGACAGTGTGAATAGCAGTCTCTGCTATTCAAACCAATAAGCATTAAAAAAAAAAAAAAAAAAAAAAAATTGCATTTGTAGGTAAATAATTGTAGAACCTTCCATCCATGCATGATGGAAAGAAACTTCAATGCATCAATAAAATGTGAAAGTATAGAACAATTTAAAGGAATATTTAGGGTTCAACACAAGTGAAGCTTAATCAAGAATGTATGGCATTATGTTGATTACCACTTGTCTCTCCTTTTCTTTTAAAAAAACAAAAATCCAGGTTACTATGAGGCACTTACAATGGAAGTTAATTGGGCTCATTTATATTGCAAAAATACAGCCACAAGACAAATAATATGTGTTAATGTGATTTGACTAGGAAAAAAACATTTAGTAACCTTTCTCCTGTTTTTATAGTTTTATTCAAATATATATTATAGTTATATTAAATTCAAACTGTAAAAACGATTTAAATAGCTTTACAGCTCAAATTTTAACAGAAGAATTGATGTACAGTACTGTATAGTGCTTTCACAAAATAAGCTTCACTTTTTTTTTTATTCCCCATAATCGGCCCCATTTATTTCCATTTTAAGAACCTCACCTCTTCTTCTTTTTAAGGAAAACTCAGGACAAGCCAAATTAATTTTTTTGTGGTAACCAACACTGATTGAGATGAACTGAATCTGGCATATTCCTTTAAAAAAGATTTGCACAGGTGGTCTTGTCAACAAATGTCCTTAATGTTTTGTCTACCAGAAACTGTCCTTCTCTATTAACAGTTATATTTGAGAGAAATCAGCAGAGACAGTAAAGGCATGGAAGAGTGATATTTTGGCAGTGGCCACTGCACTGGCCCCTCAGCTGAGTGCCTGCGGTAGTGTGAGTAAACACATTAACACTCAAACACAACACAAACGGTGACATTTTCAGATGCTGACATGACGTTTGCTGTACACTGGATAACATAAACGGAAAGTTTACCACCTACTGGAGAAAGACTCCAAACTCTATCCAAAATCTATTGCGCTGTTAACCACTTAACTAATCAATGTTTACATCAATGCGAAATGGTAACAGTACAACGCTAATTAATCAAAATATCTATTTCTAAGTTGGGACATAGAAGTAAGGCTTAAATAAGTTGTTCAGTCAGCGTGTAGAGGTAGGCTACATTCTCACAGTTTAGAGGTCACAGTCACTAAACAATAAACCGCAACTGAATCGCATCACATGCAGCTTATTGTTGCAATGAAATAAACAAACACTGCTGCAACATCTGGAAGATGATACTCACTTTGACCCTCGAATTTGCGGATAATAATCCCGAGAAACGTGTTCTGTGGCGCAACGTGACCCCGTCGCACCGGCATGATTGACGGCTGGTTGTGCGCGAGAGCCGATCGATCGCGCGCCCCTTTAAAACAGCTGGATGAGCTTCACGAGCACAGCGCGAGGAAACGCGTTTCTTTGTGATGGGTCATTCCGGTGACTTCTTCTCCTTCTCTCCACCGTTAGATGGTCGCTTTCCGAGATTCATTTCCGTTTTTGTCTTCACCGGTAGTCGTTGTTTGAAACGAAAGACGAGAAAACGAGGCGCTCTGTGAGGAGGCTGCGGGTCTGAGCAGCATCTCAGTCGAACTGAAACGGCCACAAACGGACAGCAGTGACGTCTGTCTTCGCGAGGGGACCTGTGCAAGGAGATGCGCGAGGAAACGGTATCTGTGTTGCGCGAGAGAAGCCCGAGAGGAGGGCGCAGTTCACACGGATCGCTCTCCGCAAACCACGTCAAACAACACAACACACGGGGTTTTCTTTTTCCACCTTTAGGATATCCATGACAGTGAAATTAAGAGCGGCTGCGACTACATTAGACAGGGCAATTACAGTGTTATCTGGATCTATAAATTAAACAGTGTTTATGCACAAATGCGACGGCAAATGTAAAGTTTAAAGTGCCAAAACATAAGAAAAGTAAATAGGCTCGACCTTTGCAAAGTGCATCTTCGCATGCGTGGTACATTTGGGACTGTCCATGGTGCTGGAAATAGAATGCCAGCTACCCCGAGAGCGTTCCTCCAATAAAAAAAAAGAAAAAAAAGAAATGAATTTTTCATATATCTTCAGAAACCTATTACATTTTTTATTGCTAGTTAAACAAAAAGATGTGAGCAGTGAGTCTACCTCAGTTAAAAAGTGTGACAGGAAGTGAGCCCATAAACTTATGTATAAAAATTTACCAAACAAAATGAAAAAGTTGAAAATATATTCTTTAGATTTGTTGCCATTGTCAGTGTAAAATAACAAATAATATCTTTCGAATTAAAAGATTGTGGGGGTAAAGGGTTTGTTTAAATGGGTATACATGTCAATCCAAAATTTCTGAACCAATTCACAAGTAAAAAAAAAAATAAACGTATTAATGTTTCATCTTCATTACCACAAAATGCAAATACTTGGAATATCAACATATTTTATGCAGTATTTTAAAGTGGATTTGTTTGGTCTTGTTAGAAAGAAAATATTTATGTTGTAACTCAAGTCTATATTATCGATTAAGCCTAATGGAATCTGCCTCAAGGACAAATATGATCTCTCTTCTGAAAAATCTGGCGAATATGTTTATTATTGCATTTCTTGTCATTAATGCCAATGCCATCCAGTAACAAAACCGGCTCCTTTGTATCTTTGTGTCCATATAATATATGGCCCTTGACCAGCTGCATTAGACCTGTGGGAATATCTCTTAGATCAGTGTTGAACTTTGAAAGGAATAGGGAAGTCATAGACTGTCATGAAGCGTTCATAAGATAAGACATTAGCAGAATCGTCAAATAAAGAAAGAACATAAATTAAAACTCTATTGAACCAATTAGTGAAAAAGAGATTTATTCCTAAAAGTTATATCTCTATTATTCAACAAAAGAGTTTTTTGAAAGATATATTTAGAAATAAAAAAACATACAGAATTTACAGAAGTCTTATCCAATTTATTTTAAAGGTGTAAATAGTGTTATGAAAATTCAGAACTTCCAATCTCCCCTCACTTCTACAACTGGATATCACTGCTTTTTATAGTTTACATACCATGTTTTTCCAAATAAAGTCAAGAAATAATGTATTGACTCCATTAGCATTACAATCATTAATGTATAAAAAAGTGAAGGATACACAAAGAGAGAGAGATCTTTCGCTTTATATAGGAGAACCATAGAGAGAGAGGTCTCTTTGTAGCCAAAGATTAAAAATACTGAAGAAATTAAGTTGTTGTCTGGCTACTAAACTGTTGGTTATATAAATACCTAAATACTTTATTGCATCTTTAACCGGAATAACATAAATTAACATGTTATCACATTTATGCAGTGACATTATCTCACATTTGGACAAATTTAGCTTTAAACCAGAGGCACTCGAGAATTGTTTAATTATCTGAATGGCTTTTTAACTTTTAAAAAAGAGTGGTGTCATCAGCTATCTGTGAGATCTTAATTTCCTGATAAAAATGGAAATAACTTTCAAGTTCTGATTGTGCATAATACTCCATGAAAATAACATGATAGTAACCAAAACAAATACAAAAGGCGAAATCGGGCAACCCTGTCTGACACCACATATTATAAAAAAATCTTTGGGAAGCGAACATTTTAACTATAACAGAGCTGATAATTTCTTTATAAAACATTTCAGTTACATTAACAAACGAATCCCCAAAGCCAACAAATTGAAGAGATTGCAGAAGAAATCTATGCTCAATGGTATTGTAGGCCTTCTTTTACTTTTAGTATAAGAAAAGTATAATAGCTCTAGATTGCACAAAGTCAGCACAGTCCAATAAATCTAAAATACTGTAAGTCTAATATTATTACTAATATGGCTACCTTTGACAAACCCTGATTGCGTTTCTGCAATAATTTGATTGATTTTAAATTTTAGTTTATTAGAGTATACTAAAGCCAAGATCTTGTAGTCAACTGTAAGAAGTGTAATTGGTCGCCAATTATCTTTTAAGAGAGAATCTTTTTCAGGCTTTGGAAATATTTGTTAAGAGATCTTTAATCCCTCTTCCTGACTTCTGATGTCATGGAAATATAAGGAAAACCCCGCTGAGGGAGAGCTATAAGAAGAAGAAGAAGAAGAAGAAAAAACAGTGCTGGCATCTAGTGGTGACAACAAGAGAATGCATTGTATGTATATTTACTGTCCTGCTTGCAACAAAATTTGTCAAAAATTGTAAAATGCAGTAAACAAAATACAGTTCAAAAGTTTGGGAAAAAGGTTTTTGAAATTATCTTTATTTGATTAAAAAAAAACTATAATATTTTCAATTATTACAATTTAAGATAACTATGTTATTGTTGTTATTGTTTTTTAATAATTAATTCCTGTGATGGCAAATCTGAATTTTCAGCATCATTACTCATTGTCACATGATCATTAAGAAATGTTGATTTGGCGCTCAAAAAACATTTCTTCTTATTAACAAGGTTAAAAACAGTTGTGCTGCTTAATATGTTGGAAACTGAGATACTTTATATATAATGAATAAAATAATTAATCTCTCTCTCTCTCTCTCTCTCTCTCTCTCTCTCAAAAAAAACAACAAAAAAAAAACAAAAAAAAAACTTTCTTAAAAGGTGTACAGTTTGTGTGTGAGAAAGAAAGAAAAAGAAAGTGTAACTTTGGAACTGAATGCTGAATGTAAATCAATAAAGTGATATTCACAAGAATGAAACTTAGAAAGAGACACAGACCCCTTTATGTCTGTTCCTCTGTAATGGAGAGGTTTACTGGCACATAAGAAGACACGTGTGTATGTGTGTGCCAAACAATATTTTAAATCAACAATATTTACTGCCATGTCTTGGAATATATATATATATATATATATATATATATATATATATATATATATATATATATATATATATATATATATATATATATATATGTATTTTCTCACATATATGGGAACTATTAAACCAATTAGGTAAGTAACAGATAACTAAACATTTTTTTGATTAAAATTTATAATAATTTCAATAATCAATAAAACATTTTTACAGTGCATCTAAATTCACAAACTGACTTGCTATAAGTTAATGTCGCATACATTCATGTGACTTTTCTCTGTCTGAAAAAACGCTGATAGCTTTGATTTGTTGTGCTTGAAAATTCCATTTAGCTATGGAGGTCTGTGTTGCAACTTGATGGAGATATTTTTAAGCATACAAATTCTTAATCATTTTTGATTGGTCATTTGGTAATTCACTCAGTGCTGGGGTTGACAGACTTTACCCTACTGGGATTTGTTTCTTACTTTCAAATATTTACAGAGTGGATATTTAAAGAGATCTACAGAAACCTTACACAGCCTCTAAGATTTC
The DNA here is from genome assembly GCF_018340385.1 of Cyprinus carpio. Lineage (NCBI taxonomy): Eukaryota > Metazoa > Chordata > Actinopteri > Cypriniformes > Cyprinidae > Cyprinus > Cyprinus carpio. Next base: position 213,897 of record NC_056577.1, read on the forward strand.
GTCTGCCAAACCATTATCAATTAAACACAGGTTCAGCCCCACACTTTGCAAATTAAGCACTGTTTTGATAGTATGTCTGCATCACTGAAACATGGTCTGACATCTAACCTCTGCTCTTGTGTTGATGGAAATCAGCAGTCTGACAGTGCTGATTGCAGATAGCTGTACAGTTTGTACAATTTGGAGGAAACGGTTAAAGGGATACTCCACTCAGAAAAGATCACTATTTCATCATTTATTGACCCTCATACCATCCCATATGTATATTACTTTCTTTCCGCAGATAAACACAAACTATAATATGTAAATTATTACAATTTAAAATAACTATTTTTTTTTTATTTATTAATTCCTGTAATGGCAAAGCTGAATTTTCATCATCATTACTCCATTCTTCAGCGTCACATGATCCTTAAGAAATGTTGATTTGGTGCTCAAAAAACATTTCTTTATATTAACAATGTTAAAAACAGTTTCTTTCTTTCCTCAGATAAACACAAACAAAGATTTTTAGACAGATAATCCATCTCTGTGAGTCCATATAATGTACAGGAACAACAGAGAATAAAATAATTAAACATTCAGAAGCCAAAAAGTAAACAAAAAGTGTACAAAAAGTGAACACAATGGAATTTGATGGAGTAAAATTATATTTAAAAAACGAATAAAAATGATAAAAGTGGATAATAAAATTACTAAAAAAAGCTAAATCAAATTTTTAAAAAACTATAATAGTATATAATACTAAAATAAAAGTGTCAGAATGAATGATTGAGAAATCTGAACATAACATGCATATTTTCATTAAAGATTAAAGATGACTGTATTTACATTGAAATGGGGTTCTAATGGTGTGCTGAATCTTATCCAACAGCAGATGGCAGCACATTTACACCTATTATCCTTACTCAACATTTTTAACTCATGCTTCACTTAAACCAGACATTTCTAACTGTCAATAGGCAGCGATGAAAGTGTGTTGTATTTGAACCACTGCATGTATCAGGTATCAAAAGTTTTGAAACTGAAATACATACTGCATGAACTAAATACTGTATAATATTTACTTGCACATTTTTGTACAGTTGTATTCTCCTCCAGAGGCAATACCCTGCAACATTTTCATTTCCAAGAAAGTATCAGTTCTCATCTAATGGATTTAATAAATGAAGACTCTTTAAGTAATTAGGATGATGGCATCATCTGTTTGGGTTGCACTGAGGCACAGTCACGGGAAGAAATCGAAGAGATCTAAATTATTCAGGAATTAGGTGTTTGCTTATGCTCCCTTCATTCACAACATTTCAAACAAACAGGTAAACACCCACACATAAGACCTGCGCTTCAATTTGCAACTCATTGTTAAACAATTATTTTAATGGATTTAATCTCGTTCCCCCGTCTAGCTAAAAACAAAGATAAAAGAATAATTATATAAATAAATCCCCCATTTACAAAGTCTGTTTAAAGCGAACTTTTGATTGAAAACAGTTTGATTGAACTTTTTCCTTTAGAGAGAGTGTAATTAAGAGCCCTCTTTAACAGTTAAAGAAATGACAGTCCAACCTCTATTTTCTTTCATTAACATGAGTAAAATCATCATTTGTCTCTGAATTGCAGTTTGTCTCTCTTGGCAACTCAGTGATTTCCAAATGATCATGTCTTATTCTCATTCTTTTGATTATGCTGCCCACGCTAGGTCTGCACTTTAGGATATTAATGTGAACTAGAGAACATGGGTAGTTCACATTAAATAGGTTGGGAGGTTAACATCTAAACAACATTTTGCTAATTCTTTTTTTATTGTTACAAATGGAGATTTTATGACCATATCAAACAACAGACTACATGAAATATGTCTACTTTTAAAAATTCATTTAAAAATTATATATATATATATATTTTAATAATTGCTGTTCACACCACCTAAAAATACCTTTATATATTTTAAATATATAAATTTTTTCATATATAATAATGACATTTTATATTCATATATTTACATTTAAATCTAAAACTAAAATCTTTAAAACATTTTCATGCATCAACTGTCCTATTCTGCAGCATTTAAGGGATAGTTCAGCCGAAAATCAAAATTCTGTCATCATTTACTCACCCTCAATTTCTTCTGTTCTGTCTTTCTTCAGAAGATATTCTGGAGAATGCTTGTAACCAAACTGTTGCTTGTCCCCATTGTCTTCCACAGTATGAAGAAAAAAAATAAAACTTCTGTGGAAGTCAATGTGGACCACCAAATGTTTTGTTGCCAACATTCTTCAAAATATCTTCTTTTGTGTTCAGCAGAAGAAAGAAATTCATACAGGTTTGGAACAACTTTTTGGTTGAACTGTGCCTTTAATTCATTTAATGACTGAAGTTGTCATTATTTGTCTTTTACTTGTTCTTTATTATCAATACAGAATGTAGTTTGGTATGTGCTCAGAATTAAATATGTTTAAACAGCTGTACTGAGATGAAGCAAGTATGGAGAGAAAAAAAACAGAAAAAAAGATGAGAAAGTGAATGAATGCTATATCAAGATACTAAATCAAACTGATTCGCTCTCACAGTAAGATTGATGACAAGACATGTTTTCTTTTTTTTTATCTTTGTCTCATCTGTTCTTGCCGATCGTAGAACATCAGTCAAAGTGACTGAGTCATAAAGACATATGTCAATCATCTTCTCGTTTATGACCTCTCGATGGAAGGATTCAACTCCTACTTGAACTCAGAGTGGTTCTCAAACATCACGAGTCAGTCAGCTCTACTCCAGAGGTGGGCTGGGGAAAGGGTCTAAGTGTTGTTTATTCATAACGGTGGGCTGGCTTGTGACACACACATTTACAGCCGTGGTTATTAACTACTTTGTCCGACACTAAAACTTTGAGGCTCTGCATTTTAAAGGTTGTCCATCCTTAATACGTTTCCTGTTCCACCCGCATGATCAGCCAATCGGAACAGAGCTTAATGAATCTCCTGCAAGGTTAATTTGCTCAGTAATGGCATTAAACGGATATATGGAAACAGTTTCTCCTCTAAATACCAATTCATTACATCTTTGCTTATTAAGAGCGAGGAGTATGAAATTATGTCCAACATCGCCACATTAAGAGTCATTAGCTCCACACTCTTGTATTTGCCTCAGAGAGGCTTGTCAGTGAAAGCAAAAAGAGGCTGGATCTCCTTCCACCAAACACCCATAATTACTTCTCGCAGTAACATTCTATACAAACCTCATATTTTCATAATTTTGCCCCACATTTGCATCTTTCCATCCCTCCATTGCATACTTAGTCAAGGTCTGCGAGTGGGCCGAACCATTTGAGTGCGAAAATGAACTGATTAATGGAAAGAGCTCTTCCTGACTGAGGGGTTCAAAGAAATGGATTCACAGCATAAAAAAAGGGATTTCATACAGAAAAAAACCTCATTATTCCAGTCTACTCATTTTTTTGTTAGCGTTCTTTATGCGAGGTTGTAACATTTCTCTCTCTCTGTGAGAATTTGCCACTTCAAATTGTATCTCAAGGTTATGTGTGTCTAATGTTAAGCTTTAATTTCAATTTTCAGCCCTCATCCTCAATTAGATTTCTCTACCTGAGAAGGTACGTGTGTGTATATGTATATTTGTGTGTGTGTGTGTGTGAGAGAGTGCTGGGGCTCTGTACAGGCCTGATTAGAATGGTGCTGTTGTGGTTTGAAGGGCGGTAATTACATAGTTTCTCTCCTCTTTCTCTCAACCCTCTTTGCTCACCCACCACTGCTGATTATAATGGATCATAGATTTTTCTTTATTGGCTTTTGTTTTATAGAGCCGATTAAACAATAATAACAATAAAAGATGCAATTAATTGCAAAGGTAATTAATGGTAGTTGTGATGGCCATCAGTGCGTATGCCTGTGTGTGTTTTCAGCTATGCAATTTCATAATTACCCACCACACACACGCACGCATGTTTGGAGAGCTAGAAAGCTTTGATAGATGTGTAATGCTGAAGCACTAAAATGGAGGCAAATTAAACTCATAATGTAATTAAACAAAACTGCCATGCATAATTATTAGTGAAAAGCTGATTGCAAAATGGGGGTGTAATGATGTCAAACTTAGTGCTAGCTGAGGACATTAAGCATGTGAAGATATTAACAGTCTTTTGGAGAAGCATTAAATTGACATCCTTATCGACACAAGTTATTAAAGTGGTTTGGATTAGCTCCCTCTCAAAGATTCAAAGATACATCTGTGTGTGTGTGTGTGGTGTTTCTGTCCAAGACTGAAACACGCAGAGAAGGATTTGTTATTATTCACTAGGGTTAGTCTGAGATTGGCTTTCCAAAGTGTAGGAAAAGGCGTAGAATCATCCATTCTGAACACAGAAGCAGAGAGACTGTTCAGCCGTCAACCCCACTTGACTTTCTTGGAGAGAGCCCTTTCTCTGTCTCTCTCCCTCTTTCTCATATGCACACACGCCGCTGACATGCATATTGACCCCAAAGTTGCATATGCTCACTGAATTCAGATGGTATGCTAATTTACAGAGCACAGAGAGCGCGCGTGTAGAGGCTGTGCCGTCTCGCCTCGTGAATGTTCACTGGTCACTGCATAAGCATCCACACAATGCAATTATGAAAGAGAAACAAAGCCTTTCCTTTGTCTGTACAACTCATGGACATACTTAGGATGCCAAAAGCGGCTGAGACATGCTGTGTTTAATATGCTGAGACTGAAATGCGGAGGCTTGAGGCTGTGTGGTTAATTATACCTTTATGAGCACTTCACAGACGTGCTGTATGTCTACATCAGTGTCTGATACTATAAGTAATCACAATAGACTCAGTAATTTCAGAGAAGGGCACTTACACATTAGCTAAAGCTCTGGCGGAGCGCTTGATGGGTAGGAATGTGAGAGATCCGTTTTGAGTGCGTAGAAAGAGTCAGTTTGAAATCAAGTGGGAATACTCTGATGGTCCTGCTTGCAGTGCACCATTTCATTTATGAAAGAATTTTCTGTGTTTTTGCCATAGCGTAGGGCCTTAATACTGCTTGAATTTTCATAGGCCATATTTCCAATACACATTCAATATGACTATAAAATAATATAAATAACTGTTACTATTATTTGTAATGTGATAATTATTGAATAAAATATTAAACAAGTCAAGAATATACTGTAACAATTCATAGTTTTTACATGATTGTAGGGATATAACGATTCACCGCGAGCCGGTTGAAAATCGATACAAATATGTGACGATTCAAATCAGTTGAGATGTTAAACGAATTGTGACACATTTTGGGAGTGGGAGTTTATGTGACTGCCTTTGTTTATATGAAGAGATTTTTTGTCTTAGATTTAGGGTTTGTGTAAAAATTTCAATTTAGTTTTGTTATTTGACATAATTCTGTTTGACAAAGGAATGTGCAGCATTTTGTCCAAGCAATAATAAAAGAACACCTTTTCATTTATAATTTGTCTTAAATTTAATATTGTTTAGAAAAAATTGTGAGAAAATCTAATCGTGAAAATAGTATCATGAATCATTGTTACATCCCTACACGATAGAAATGCCCACCTGGAGGGCAAAAGGCTTTCTTCTATTGCTCGCCAGTTATTTTTACCACTTTTACTAATCTACTAACACAGGGATTCAGTATTGATGATGCTTACTATATTCACTTTATTTTTAACTCAAGAGCAGGTGCAGCCATTTGTAACTTGAATGTGCATGGCTTCTTACACTGGTTTGTAGCGCAAATAGTTCAATGTCCATTTTACTGCTTTGTTATTCTTCTAGTTTATTTAGCTTTTCTGTTATTCTACCTATACCAGCTAATGAACCAGTAGTCTCACACATTCAAAGAAAATATAGCTTACTTCTGCTTTGCAAAATAAGGTGGATACAGGCAGTTCTATGAAGATTTTGCCCTCCAGGTCTCTGCACCACTCATGTGACTGAGAACTTTGAATACTACTGCTGTAAAATAAAAATCGAGTGTAAATGTATAGTACAACTAAAATTACAATATTCAAACATTAAAGCTTTTATTTTAGCTGTATGATGGCAAATAAATATATGCACTGTGAGTCTGTGAAATGTGGCACTGTGTTCGTTTACACATGTGCAGTGTCTCAGAGAAGCTTTATTGTGAACCAAGATGTTCACAGTAAAGCTACAGCTAGATGATTGACTGGTGTTTATGAGTCATAGTGAACAGACAGATACATGGATCTGTTTTACAGGCCCATATAAAAGCAATCTGTTTCATACTGTAAGTACCTGTTGAGTTATAGGTGCTGACTCAAGGTCAGCCTGTCAGAATGTTCTCTTCTCAGATGGCATTTACAGAGAGGAAGAAAAAGAGAGAGAGGGAGAGATAAAAAAGGTGGATGTAGAAGGGTTCGTCTGATGAAGGGTAGCTTCAGAAATGTGTGGCGACAGCTAGCCTTTACAGAGAGAGGGGCATGCAAAATGATTTATTTACAATCCTATGATATTTGCATTTATGTTTCCATAAGAAGCACAGAGAGAGATGTAAAATTGGTGGTCAAACAAAAAAAAAAGAGAGAGAGAGAGAGAGAGAGAGAGAGAGAGAGAGAACTAGGGTGTGTATCTGTGTTTTGAAATGATCTCACTTTGTTGGATTAAAGCAGTAATGAAGCACGCTCAGACCATTAGCCATGTAATGTGTCTCCAGAGAGACGATGCATCACACCCATAGACACACGGCTGGCATTATACAGTAGAATGAGAGGCCGGTACATTACAGCTTTTTGTATTTCAGTGGGTTAAAATTCACTCTTTACCTCATTCTCAGCCAATAAGATGCAATGCCAAGGAAGAAAAAGGCTAAAGTGCAGGAAGTAACAGACACAGTGGGGCCTAAACTTATAAGCCTAAGGCATTTATTCCTTTTTGGATGTCCATTCCGCTCTTTGGGACAACAGCTGTGTAGCTCAGATTGAATGTGGACAAGTGAGGCGGGTAGTGAGATCACTATGTAGAGAAGACGGAACAATAATAAATATTATGAAAAATTAATAAATTAATATTGATTAGTTAATTAGTATTGCTGATAGGTTTTCTTCCTGTCTTGTCACATTACTTAATCAATAGTCATGAGCCATAGAATTAACATTATGAACCCTGAAGCCAATTTTAAGTTTGATCATTGTACTTTGTTATTTAACGTTAATTAATTAATCTGCAGAATGAAAACGGTCGTCAACTATTTAACATCAAAATACGATTGGAAATAAGTGTTTAAACTGTTTAAACTCCAAAAATGTGTAGACCTATAAATCATTTGCTAATGTTCAGTCTCCTGTTACTTGGTGTTCATTTTACTCAGTTAACAAGAAACATATGCATCTAGCTTTGTGGTTGTCATTATTTATTTACCAACGTGTCATAATGTGAAGAAAAGCTTTGATGAAATATTTTTTTTATGTTTAATATAGGGGCTAGATGATCGTATTTAGTTAATTATTTTGCTGTATTGTTATTGTTTGTTGCTGTTCAAGTTGTTCTAATATAAAGGGGTCATTTGATGCAATTTCAATTTTCCTTTCTCTTTGGAGTGTTACAAGCTGCGTGCACAGATAAGACCCCTAAAGTTGCAAAGACTAAAGTCTCAAACCCATATATTCTTTATAATCATATTCAGTCCTTAGCCGTCTTTAAGAATCGGCTAAAAACACTTCTCTTCTATCTTTATTTGACCCTCTAACTCTAGCATCTCTATTCTAATTCTATTCATAAAAAAAAAAACTTTTTTCAATTGATTTCTTTTTATTTATTATATAATAATTATTTATTTATTTATTTTTGTGCCATTTTCATGTGCAATTTTCTATTAATGTGGGGTCATAAAGACACTTTTGCCTGTTTTCAAATATCAAGGTCTAATAATATAGTGAATTATATGCTCTATCTGAAATGCACTTTCACTGCGAACTTAACAGAGGAAGGGCATATTTCAATGTGGGCAAAAAGGGCCTTATCCCCCATTTCTGGCAGGCCTACCTTGAAAGACAGACTTATGTTTCATGGGTTAAATTCACGCCTGTCATTGTATCAGATCAATGGTGTAAACGTGCATCCAAAGTAGAGACGACAGAGAAAAATAGCTCAAAACTGGAGATAAAGATGGGATAAAGCACACCTATCTATCTCTGAAAGACATCCATATGAAACAAAAAAAATCTAATCAAAATCTAAATGATATATTTTTAATGGTTCAGTGTTGAACTCTCAGTTGTGAACAAGGGTCTCAGTGCCTGCCAAGGCAGCACTATGATTATTCAAATGAGTACTCTACCTTACATTTTAATGACTTGTGTTGGGGGTAATTAATGTGTCTATTAAAATAGAGAATCGTGATGATGAATACATCTTCATTCCGGCTTAACCACAATAACATGTAGATAATTGTCTGAGATTAGAAGACATCATCACTGTTATCAGCCCTTGTCTAGAACAAAATGTTCCTGCAACTCAGGCACATTAAAAAAGAAGATCAAATGCCAGGGCACCTGATTGGACGGAATGATGAGCCGTTGAGCCGTAGGTCTGTTGTTTGTTTTTTTTCTTCTACATGTAAATCCAAAATCCAAGATGGATTTTCTGGGATTTTTTGAAGCTTTTAGAGACCTGAGAAAAATAAACTAGATTTTACATTTTGTAAAGAAAATGTGAGCAATGAAAAACTGTTAAGGGTGATTCCTAAGATGTTCTTAGTCATTTGCATTGCTATATGGTTGATAGGTTGTTCTGAGTTTCTCACAAAACCCAAAACAGAGAATGAGAATTATACTCTTTTCAAAAAGAATGTTAAAATATTGTCTATCATGAAGACTTCTATTTATACAGTAATAGTGATTGTTGCCTTAGCAAACAAACAAACAAAAAAGTATAGATGGCAAGTACATAAATATTTTAAATTTTTTTTTTTTAATGGGAATTTTTCAGACAAAATATAGTTGGATAATGTGTGGATGATTGTTGTGTGTTATAGTGTATTTGTTGGGGTCATCCAGTGTGAAGACTGAAGGAATGAAACCTGATTTATTAACCGTGTGCGCACACACACACACACACACACACACACACACACACACACACACACACACACACACACACACACACACACGTTTACTTAGTTATCTAAATTGGGACATTGCATATATTGTTTTTACATCTGTAACCTAACCCTAAGAGAAAATGTTATATGCATTTTTTTACAAATTTTTAAAAATCTTATTACAAAACTAGGTTCTGAGAGATTAGGCAGGTTTAGCACACTTCTGGGTACAAAATTTGTCCCCAATATGTGGTTACACACACAAAAGTATACACACACATACATTCTAAATTCATTCAAATGAATCTGTACAAAAGAAAGAAAGATAATAAGTTACAAAGAAAGGTTAAATATGTTGCCTAGCTGTTAAAGTAAGAGAAAATACAAACAGACACACACAAATGGTGACGCAATTTGAACTTCATTCCAATGCTATATGCATAATTACCCCGCAAATGTACCGTCATCCAGAAAGCCTTAATGCACACACAGACATGCACACTGGCATTTAGTGGTGTTTGTGTTCATTTACCCCATGTCAAATCTATCACACACACACACTGAAGCACTGTCATTTCATAACATCATGGAAATATAAAAAAAAATGAAACATTGCGCTTATTACTGGGAATTTAGGCTTTCAAACGGTCAAGTCCTTTTGTTATTTGCATAATTTATTCATGTTTTTCTTTCTCTCTTCTGCCTTTGCACAATTTCCCCTAATTTACATAGACTGTCCATTTAAGGGTCCTTAAACAGAATTACTGCCCTGCATACTTTAATTGTTGAAAATTACATTTAACGTGAAATAAAAAACAACAACAACAAAGCCCATTAAAACATAAATCACTGTGTGAAAATGTAACAGGGAAAAAAAACAACACAACAGAAAACCTTAAAGAAAAAGCTAATTGCCAGATATCATCCTACGCACACTGGTTTAACACCAACAAACACCTGAAAAATACAAAAGAACAAAATATTATCTAATTTACCTGAATAACACCTTACAGCCCACGTAAACATGTTCACCGTGTAGGCCTATATACTATAATAATTAGTTATCCATTTTCCTAACCACTTGTATGTGATGCTGGAGCCTATTCCAGAATCTCGTCCATTATAGGGCTAACACACATGGACATACACACAATCACACTCACACCATCAGATAACTTAGTGTCTCCTATTCTCTCAATTATATCCATCTATAAACTGCAATATTGCACATAATAAGTGATGAAAAAACTGGATGAAAACAATTAAAAAAAATTAAAGTCTGTGAGATGCTGAGTCTGTGAAATGGTGAGTTAAATAAACACAACCATTCTTCACTGCACACACAAAAACACACACAAAACCTTAGCTATCTCAATGAGAAAATGTGCTTAATTTTGATAAAAAGCTAACTAACCATAACCCAAACACTACTTCTAAAAGAAATCTATTCACACTTATATTTGTGCATTTACAGCATAAATGTTTACCTGAATTAATATTTTTACAGTATCTTGCACCCTAAAAAGTGGTTTTGTCAGATTTCTGGGTTTGTCCAAAAAGTTAAACTCACGTATAGTGTTTCACGTCCACTGAACACAGCAAACAAGGCCTTAAGATAAACGTATTTAATTAGCAAATTGTTTACAATACTCCAAAAGTCATGAAAACAAACACAACAGAGTTGATTAAGAATATGGCAACAAACACTCTCTTTTTGACTGCAATTAACTCAAAACTCAGTTCTGAATGTAACTGTATTTTATATATTGAGAACACAGGCTGTAAAATGCTGTATTTTTGAAATGCAGAAAGGAGTCACCAACCACTAAATGTGGTTAACACAGTGAAACATCATGTGTGGTTGTAATGTACCTTTAACACCAATTCCAGCACTCAGAAATACCAAACACAGCTGTCCAAAGTCTTGGTGTCCAACAAAACAACTGTAGAGAGTTTAGTGCACCATTACTGCAAACACTACAGGATTTCAGAAGTTTCTAGACAGGGGTTTTTTTTTTTTGTTTGTTTGTTTGTTTTTTGTTTATGGCTGTAGAAGTGGTAATGAACTTTATGATATGCTTATGATGTACAGTTTTCAATATCTCTCATTCCATGGCACCTATTATCACCTCTTCTGTCTGCAAGGAGTATATGAGGACCCATTACTTCAGTTTGGTTACATCACTGCAGACAACCTCTCTCCCTATAGTTCAAACAATGTATAGAATAAGAGAGGTTTAGGTACATCTTAGAAGGATCCTTACAAAATTTTGGTAAATACAGTTGAATCTTTTGTTGGAAAGTAGCCGAGTTCCAAAACCTAGTGAGCAGCCTGGCTGCCTACATAGGCAACATCCTAATAGTTTTTGGAACCACAAACACGCTTCAATGAAAATAGTCACTTATATGCCATTCAAATAGTATGAAAAGAGCAAGAAAGACTCCACTAACACTCACAGTTGGTTCCAACTGCTGTTAGCATGTTGCTAGGCCAAAAAAACTAATAAGTGCAAAAATACATAGCACAAAATAGTAAGTGAAATAGTCAATTTAAAATAAAATCTTAATGCACAGTCTTGCTGACTACTGTTTGGAACAGCCTTCATGTCAATGCGCTCACTAGGTTTAGGAACAGAGTTATGCATAGAATGCCACAGACTATTGAATTTAGAACTATCTACTGAAACTATGTGAGGAAAAAAGGCAAACAAGCCTCTTGTGGCTTTACTTCTGTTTTAATACCAAACAACCTTTTTAATAAGACAACAGATGGTTTGATTGGGAAATGATATGATACTGATAAATAAACTTCTCCTAATTTTCAAAATGATCAAGGCAAAAAAAGAAAAGCTGCAGACGGAATGAAACAGGAAACCGTAAAAAAAAAACCTTCAAATGACAGCAATAAAAAAAAACACGATTTGGAAGAAAACATTTCTCTTTAAGCATAAAGAAATATAAATGGCGCTTTTGGCAAACAGCTGAAAAGAGTTAAAGAATGTCTTTACTTTCATCTAGACCAGTAGTCCTCGCGTATCATCGCTCTGCACATTTTGTATGTATCTCTTATCACTACATACGTTTGTTCTATTCGACTGTAATTGCCCGCGAAGTGGAAATCACAGGATATTCTGCCATGATTCCAGTTTGATGGGAGCGTACGTTCCATTCAAAGGGGAATTAAAGTGTGGTGAGACGCAAATTGAAACTGTATTTATTTACAGAGGTATATTGTCACACTTCAGTAAGTTTTTTGTCTGTGTGTGAAGACACTGAAGGCAGTGGGGTATCGCAAATCAGTGAATGAATGTTCTGAAGTGAAATCAGCTTCAAAAGAATTCCCGTGCACAGGGAGTAAGGAGCAAAGAACACTGTGTAGGGACCATGTCAATCGGAACACAGTTCATGCATGGAGCTCTCTTCTAATGAGCTAGTTTTCTGAATCAGATGTGTTAAAAGGGAGAGACATGCAAAATATGCAAATCGGTGGTACTGTACTCGAGGACTGGAATTGAGAACCACTGATCTAGACAATGATGAATATGTGTAGTTGTGTAAGGAAAAGTGTACTGGTGTATGTCCTAAATCACTATACAATAGCTTAAGAAACTTGAATGAATAGGCTGAGCATGAGATAACACAATAATACCACAGGAACAATGTAGTGATGCACACCATTGCAGAACGAGATTCATCATCATGATTGAGGTCTGTTCCACTCAGTTCAGCTGATTTGCTTCAATTCACAATTAAATTTTTACCTGATCGTTCTTTAAGCAGCCTTTTCAAGGAATTCCTTCCATTTGTCTCTTAGAATAAAGCCAATTCACACTACTGAACTGAAACCACACAGAAATAAAAAGACTATATTCTCACAGAGGGAGTTGATTTGGATGAACATTTCCTTCTGATTTGGCTCCCACACTGCTGCTTTGGTGATTTATTTTCATAAATAAGTATAATAGCTTTATTCCCTTTGGCAGGGTTCACAAAGAAGGGAAAGGAAGTAAACAGTAAGATTTGTAGTGAGGCCAGCCAACCTATTTCCAATGCTTGGGATAAAGTAAACAACACTACTTTTTAAAAAAAAGCAAAAAACCTTAAGTGAAGACAAACATGCAAAGTCATGTGCTCTCCTTCTCGCTGAGCATTTTCACACTTGGCCCTTAAGGCAATGTTTTATTTTTGGTGGCCAAGCAGGCCAAGACCGTCTCAGGAATTAGCCGAAATAATCTGAATTCCATTTGTTTTTATGTCTGCAGTAATGTTTCACTCAATATGCTTTAATTTTCGAGATAGTCTACAACATTTGTTGAGACAACAGCAGAAATTGGTGGAATAGACAGAACAGCACTATGACTGATAATTACTAAACATTATAAATCTAACAGCAAATTTTAAAGCTGCGGTTTGTAATTTTGGTTTGGAATTATAAAAATAAAGATTTTTTTCAGTTCAAACATTCCCCTGCACTTAAAACATTGGTCAGACCGAAAGGAAGTCCCGGCCACCAAGTTCCCACCAATTGTTAAGCCAGTGTTGGTAGTTTGGACCACTCAAACAAAACTCCACAGAACAACAGTGTTTACACTTTTTGGAAGTAAACATGCAAATAACTGACTGTTTTCTCTGCATATTGACCTATGAAAGCAAAATGTAATTTCTCATAGAAAAAAATACACACAGCAGCTTTAAGATCCTAAAGAACTGCAAAAATCTTGTGCATAATGTTTCATAGAATGATCTTGTAACATAGCTCCACAAAAGATGTCTAGCAACATATCTGTATCCTCTCTTCTTAAAATGCAGCGAAAGTGCATACAAACTTAGCAACAGACAAAAAACATTTTGCTTTGGACCACCTGGTTAAAGTCAACTGAATTGGGTTTTTTCCTTAGGATGGTATGTGAAAACGCCCTCTTCTCCTCTGTTACACACAAACACAATAAAGGTATAAGCCATTTATCTGACAGACACTTTCCTGAGGTTTTATCTATCTCTCCCACACTCACATACTTTAAACAATCAGGATTTGTCAATTCTCCTGTGGAAAAAGTGGGAACAGAAATTTACAATTAAAGCTCACCACATAAATAACCATTACAAGGCCACAAACACACACTGAATGTACACCATGGCAATATGGTCAACCACAGCTAGTGTCCAACCACCACATCTGTTACCATGACTCCTTGTTTCCATTGCAGCCACAACACATCCATTAGACATATATATTCCCTTCATGTACTCTCATATCTCTTAGAATGGAGGAGCAAATTCTTTCCAAACCTCTCAGAAATATGTGTCTGTCATAGAGGATATACTGGTCTGTCTGTCCATCAGAGTGAGGAGGTCAGTGTCTCGCAATGACCTGTTAGGCTCGGCTAGAAGGGGCATAAACATCATTGTCCTTTTTTCCAGAATGGAGAAACTAATCTCCTTCTGTCCTGTAGAGCAAACAGCACACCAAGAGACCTCCTGGGCAGAATTCCCCTGCTGCACTAACATTTTGAGGACCTTGCATTGAACCCCAACTCTATGGCTTTGAGCAAGTCCCTCCTTTCTACCTCCAATCCACTAGGGGGAGCATTCACACATCATCAACTCAAGCACTTCTGGTTGAGTGTGAGCACAATCACTCAGGGTGTGTTTGTGTCAAGGCAGAGATGTTGGTGAGAAGTGATAATAGAAGTTGAGGTAGATGGAAAAGTGTTGTCCCGGATGTACCATTGTTCCGTTCCGCTCATGGCTACTGTGAGAGTCTCCAGGCTTCTTAAAGAGTCTCCGTGATTAGCTGGCTTGAAAGATGATGATGTTACATCTGCCGATTGGTTGAATCCATTTTGCTTGTCCACCGTTTCTTCTCCTGATGGTCTGTACAGGGGGCTGCCTTCAGACCTAGAGTCTGAATTAGAGTTCCCGCCAAAATCAAACTCCTCAAATTACTCCATTCCGCTTTGAGTTGATGGGTAATATGACTTTGAAAGGCTGGTAGCACTTGAGGCATCACTTTCAGAAACACTACCTCCCAGGCTGGTGGCTGGGTATGAGTATCCCACAGCTGGAAGAGGGTTGGGAGGAGTTATACCTGCAGGTAGATATGCCGAGGGAGGACTGTAGCCGGCAGGAAGAACAGCCTGTGGGGGGTAACGGGTATTAGGGTAACTGTATGCAGCTAGGTTTGGTGAGGTGTTAGCATTGTAGGTTGATACCAGACTTGCATGGGAACTGACAGTTACAAAAACTACAGCAAAAACAATTTCCCACAAGACTCATGAAGCGAGTGCTGTAGGAAGTGCTGCTGTATTCCTGATTCCCGGTCTGACTGTTACAACTGCTGCTGGAGAAACAAGGTTCCGGAAGACTCCTGCTGCCTATAAACCGTGAGTTACACGCAGTGACAGACACATCCGTCACACTGAGTGGTGTTTTGGGAAGAAGTTCGGGTATGCAACCTAACGGAGGGTAGACACTCTCCATCCAAGGCTCTGCCTCCACCTTTCGTCCATTAAGAAGGGGCGGCCCATTATTCACAACACCAGGTCCCCTAACGCTAACGGAGATGGCTGTGTCTGGATATCCCATAAGTCCACTCTCACAGGGTAGATCCAGAATGGCAGAATATCTCTCTGCATACCTCTTGAGCAGGTTAGAAGCAGTCAGAGCTGAAATGTCATCGTTTGCCCACGAATGTTGATATGCTGCAGCTGAGGTCGAACCTGTTAGCCTTGGATCCCTAAGTGCTTCGAACTTATGCCCTGGTGAGCGTGTGGTGGAAGTGATGTCATAGTGTTGCTCCGCCCACTGCGATTGCTCAGGGCTCCACTGCATGGTCACACCTGCCAGTAAAAAAAACAAAAGTTATATCCGTCAGTTCAAACTCATGGAACTTCATAAAAATCAGAAATATAAATAACATCATAAACAAATATAAAACGAAAAAAAACCTCTGAATGTACTGCCCACATTAATTAAAAATAAAAAAAAAGTAAAAAAACATTAATTATACTTAATATTCTACCTTATTTCCATCACAATATAAATTAAGTGTTCTACACAAAAAAAAAAACCACCACTGAAGCCATGTTTACACGACAGCGATGTAGTCAAAAAGCGGCAAAGTTTTTTTCCCTTGCATTTTTTAAAAATACCTACATACCTAACACATACTACACACGCACATGACGTCACCGTTCTCAATCCCGTATTGAGTTTTTACACACGCAAACAATAACGGTGGCATTTTCAAAAACTTGTACTTTGAAACCCATTTTCAAAAATGTGAGTTCTTCAGTCCCCAAAACGGCGTTGTCATGTAAACGAACAGTCAAAATTCATAATGAGAAAATGTAAAGCAATTTAGGTTAGATTATTTAGGTTAGTTAACGTTATAATTAACGTTTTTAGAAAATTACAGCAGTTCCAGATAATGACCAATTCCGCATCATCATCTTGTCAAAAAAACATATTTTTTACAAAAATAATAACAATAAAATATAAATAATATAAAAATAACTAATAATACAAATTTCAAATGAAAGACCATAGAAAATGGCTTTCACAATTCTTTTTTAAGGCATTCACTAGCCGCTATCTAAGCTGTTTTATGGTCTTTAGATTGACAGTGAAATTTAAATTCAGCTGTGCACTTGATTCACCGACCCCCCCACCCAACACACACAACAATAGCACTGATGATATTATTAAGGTCTGATATTGAGATACAGCAGAAGGCTTCTTCTCTAGTGAATAAAATAAAAGCTCTTTAATGTAATCAAGGAACCTCAAATTACACTCTCTCTGTCTCTTTCTTAGTTTCCACTGACTCACACACACCACGCAGGAACATAATATTTCAGCATACTGTAATAACAATTGATCATAATGTAGCTCTCGGCATTAGCAACTGAACCCGACAACAGATGTTACCCCTAAAAATACTGTAATCTCCGTCATTTCAACTTCAACACATGCAGTATTGCACCAAGATTTTAGTTTGTGAAACAAAGAGCTTTTCTTTTGCATCAAACTTTGGCATACGGCTGTACAGAAGGAGTGAAATAGGGGGAGAGAAGGAAAAAGGAACAGATAATGTCCTTAAGCCATAAAATATAACACACAAAATACTTCTAAGATCAACCAACAATGGATTTTCTCTGACCTTGCAAGAACAGTGGATTTGCAAAGCCTTGCACATCAGAAAACAATCCAATGTTTTTGTCAAAGCAAAATAAAATGAGAGACATATACTCCATATTACAGCAGATGGATATTGATTTTGAGCTGATGGAGCAAAATTTACATGTTCTATCCATCTCAATTAAAAACTGCCCAATTACATTCATTCTATCAAGCAGCAAATCCTCCTGATCGATTCATGCAACTTGAGGTCAGTCAGTGTTTCTCTCATGAGAAAAGCCTGGACTTACTGCAAACACACACACACACACACACACACACACACACACACACACACACACACACACAAGAGGTGGAACAACTGGCACATTTTCCCTGAAAAGATTTTAAATGACATAAAATTAGGACTTTGAAAGTCACTCAGCACATTCATTACATGAGCAATAGCTTTAACTGTTAAAAAACTGAAGTTGTATAGTTTAGCGCACACTTAAAGCGACTTACACTACAAACGGGTACAAATCACACTATAAAGGCAAATTAGCAGGACAGGTGGCTGAAAAATGGTAAGAAATAAAAGAAGAAAGAAAAGCACAATAAAATGACAAATGACTAAAAGCAATATCAATAACACATCTGAAACAGCTAAATGATGTCTTTTAACAAACTTCCTAATTGTTTTTTTTTTTTTCCCCTCTTTTTAACAGTTAAGGCTATAGCGAGGGCATATAGTAGCCCCTTAATTCAGCATTAATTCTTACAATGCTCGCCTACAAAAACAGATACAACACACACAAAAAAAGGGCATCAGAAAACTAGAAGAAGGGGAAGAAAATGTTTTTTTTCAGTTGAATTCTATGGAATTTTTTATATATTACGTTTATGCATTTTGACAAGATGGTTTTTAATATTCCAAGTAACATACATTACATTCCAATACGGCGTGATTAGTTTTATGCTATCCCTAGCAACCCGAATGTCATCGCCATT
The DNA here is from genome assembly GCF_018340385.1 of Cyprinus carpio. Classification (NCBI taxonomy): domain Eukaryota; kingdom Metazoa; phylum Chordata; class Actinopteri; order Cypriniformes; family Cyprinidae; genus Cyprinus; species Cyprinus carpio. Next base: position 232,107 of record NC_056577.1, read on the forward strand.
GCTATCAACATATATATTGCTATCAACATACATCCTACAGGATGTCCAACAGTATATGAAAAGTTCTTACACAACTCTATATTACACACTAACTTCATTTCTTCTACACAATACAATGATAAAAGTCCTATGCCTCCATGGAGAGGGATATTTATTTAAATGTGAAAAATTAAAATATTCTCTAGCTGTTTTATTCTTTCCCTACTTACAGTCTCACCAGAGTCTAAAGCCAAAAGTGATGTGTTGTAAAGTCCAATATTAGCTTGTGGTTTGCTGGAATGTTCTCCCTTCAGATGCTGTCTTTTTTGTTGTATTCTACAGAACTACCTGGACAATCCCATTAGCCGCAAAGACTGCTGATCTAGTGGTGTGTACTTTTGTGTGTGTAAAAGAGCGTGTGCTGGTGCTTATGTAGAGAATGACTTTCTGTTGTTTTCAATACCTACCCTCTGGCGAGCAAATCCTCCGGAGAAGGCCCAACACACACACACACACACACACAACAGCACACCACCATTTCTAAAGCAATGTTTCCCCTACTTTAAAGGCAGACATTTCATTAGCCTGTTTTAGAAAAGAGAGATCTTCACCTCATTGACTGAAAATATGTTAGTTTCAGCTGTTGCGTCTCTTTACACAAAACAATTCTGTTATGCTGTGTGTGTTTATGCAAAGTGCGTAAATGCATATAGACTACTATTTTTTTTTTAAAACCAGAAGCACATTGACAGACAAGATAGACCCTCACTCTTCCTAAGTGAAATCTCAGGTTCTTTCTCCAGCAGCAAAATCAATACATCACACAGCTACCACACACACACACACACACACACACACACCACACACACACACACACACACACACACCACCCATACACTGCATCCCATAAAATGCTTTTATTGAGTAATTAAACAGCCATTACTGTCGCACAACACGCAAAATAAGTAAACGGATAAAAGCCATTCAAACAGGATCTAGGTCAAAATAACGTTTCACGACAATTCTAATCCAGACCATTGACTAATGATTACCGAACTCAAAATCCTATGGGGTTCCTGATTTCACATCTTTTACAAACAGAAGACAAAGACCCCACCAATGTAACTCAATTCAGTCTTTCTGGAAAAAGGCCACTAGTTTCCAGACCTGTAATGATATTCTTTGTTCCATCAAACACAAAAAGAATGTCAGCCAGGATGATCACTGTGGACCTCCCATAAAATGAAAACTGAATGTGTCACCAGGGGCTTGTCAAGTCTCTAAAAAAAAGTAACCATACAAGTGTCATAACACTAGTCCTATACAACGGCATGTTGCTAGAGCCAAAACTCCTGAAGCCATAATGATCAGACAGAATAAAGTCATTATTTAAGAGTCCGGAGTGTGAATGATACAGCTCTTAACTAGATGCTGCTGAGAGCGGCATTCAGGAGATATGCACATATGTGGCTTCCGCAACTTTCCTCTCAATACTGAAATTAACACACAAACACTGGGGGGGAAATGGGACAGTGGTGAGAAAACAGCAGTTAAGAAAGCATCTGATCATGAGCCTTGTGGATATGGTTTTGCACCGCTTCTGCAATTGGTGTTCCAGTCAAGTCACGTCACATTTATTACATAGCACTTGATACAACAATTGATTTAAAGCAAGCTTGTTTTAACAGTACTTTAACATGAAAAAACAATGGGCACGTGTCCACTTTCAGTTAGAATTACAAGCTTGATTTTCTGTTATTGATCAGCTGTTTATTAGTGAATGCAAAAATAAATAAAAATTGTAAAAAAAAAAGAAAAAATCTTATTACATTAATATAATTTTGGTTTGTCATAGATTAAAGCTTTAATCTAGCTCAGGCTATTTTGATTTTATACACTATTAGGTATTTTAAACGGGTCCATCGGATGCCTCATATTCCACAAGTTGGATATGAGTTCTTTAGGGTCTTAATGAAAAAGCCTGTAATATAGTTTTGGTTAAAATTTTCTGTCAAAAACAGGCACTTTATCAAAGCAAGAGGAACAGGAGAAACACAACCAAACCACTTCTCACTGTATTTTGTTGCCATACTCCCTATGACTTACAAAAGGAGATGTCAGACAGAATGATTCTGTAGGGTCAGTTAGTTTACTTTTTCCATACAGTTAATTAAGCTGGTGAATTGAGAAAGGCTCTCTGTCCTGTCATCTCATTTTGTATGCCAATATATTATCTTGTATTTCTAAAAAATTCATTGTAATAGTTGTACAAGTAGTAATACAATTTTGTTTTTATTTTTCAAACGCTAAAGTGATTACCTTGTTTTTATTTAGAACTATGTGTACAATCAATATTTTAACCTGATTGTTAAAGCTGAATAATAGATCAAAGCCTACTGATTAATCTGTGAAAAATGTGGTTGATATGGAGTTGATTAACCGTTGTAATCATTATCAAAATAATCGTTTGTAGTAGCTCTACTGATTTGAACACATTATAATATTAATATAGTGTATAGCAAACAGAATGAGATCTGGGAGTTGCGGCAAGGAGAGAGACTGTCAAGTAAATCAACTTAAATTTGTCATTTTAACACACAAAGCTATCATATGGCTTCATAAGACCATATGCCTAATTATCATACTTTTATAGTACTTATTTCTGGAGTTTAAAAGCCTTTGGTCACCACTGAAAAAGAGCAGCATGAACACTCTGCTTAGCTTCTTCTTGTATTCCAAATAAGATAGAAAGTCATGGGTTTTAAACAATGACAAAATTAAATTGACAAAATCTTTTTTTTTTTTTTTTTTTTTTTTTTGGGTGAGTAATCACTATAAACAGTATAACATTGCCTCTATTTATAGTCTGTTTACTCCTCTAGACATCAGCTAACATACTGCATGCACGAGCCAACATTACTGCATAGCTCATATTATCCATCTAAAAATAAACAAAATACATTTGATAACAAAACCACACATGTGTGTGTGTGTGTGTTCAGCTGATGTGAACAGTTCTCACTGTTGTGCCATGCTGTTTGACCATTGTAAGAGTGGCAGCAATGGAAGCCCTTTAATTATTCTTTAATGTGAATGGCCTATTCCAACTCTCAATGTCCCTCTCTTTCAAAACGCCTGACCTTTCAAGCCCTGGCCTGCTGAGTTGCTGCAATCGAGAGAAAAATGGGAGAAAGAAAGGGAGGGAGATGCGAGAAGTATGACAGAACATAGCCTGCAGCAGCGGAAGGTCGATGAAAGTTTAGCTCAGAGATTTAAACTAAACCTTTGTTTTGAAGTATTCACTGTAAGAAGAAGGTGAGCTAAAGGGTAAGGCAACCATTCAATTAAAACAATAAGTTGAAACCATCGACAACATACAGCTCCAGTTTGATAAACTCCTTTGTGCAAGTGTGTGCAGTCTTAATGAATACAAGTCAAAATTCTTAAGACCGCCAATTACTTTAAGCAAAATCACAGAACAATGGGGTGATCACGATATTTTAAAACTGTCAAACTAAGACACAAGTAAAATTGGAATACACTGGAGTGCCCCGAATTTCAGAGCGCTGATACAAACATACTTTATATTAACATCTCTGTTTGCTTGTTCATAGAGTTTTTTATATAGGGCTTTTAATTTTAATTCCAATGGGATACAATTAAGCCCCAGCCTAACATTTTTTCCTGTTAATTATACCTGTTTGCACATTTGGAAATACAAATTATGGGGTTGCAAATGGATTGCAAATTTTAATTCACATGGACATTTTTTTCTGATAAAAGTATAAAACACTGTAGTCCTACAGCACTTTCAAAACATAACTTTATTTGTGTGAGCCATCCCCCAAACCATTGGCTTCAACTAATGGAGTGACCTTTGGGACCATGGGCTATGTGTTTTACTGACCAATGGCAGATGAGAGAGTGTCCTGGAGACGCAGTGACACACTTTCTAACTTTGATGATTAAATGACAATCAACACTGAAATCAAACATTCAGGAGACATTAACAGCCAAAAAAGAAAAAAAATAACAAAAAAAACCTGAAACTTTCAAGATAAGACAGACCACAGGCAGAGCTCTTTTCTTTAACTAACCTGCCTCCCCCTTCCCTCCTACTCTTTTTTCTGCAAGATAGGTTATTTAAAACCTCCATAAAAGACATAGCAAGGGCTTTAAAATATCACTTTCAGATCTCTCTAAACAAGACGATCGCCTTTCCTGTCAATGACGGCAATTCAATTCCACACGGCATTTTCGCTCTGCTAATTTAACACAGTAAACCGTGTTCCTTTAGAAACACACATGCAGAGCACTGGTCCGGGGCAAGCTGCGGCCGGCCGCATGCCCGTTCTTGCTTCTGTACATTCGGCCTTTAATAGGTTTAGCATATTAACAGCTGCAATCTATCTCCCATACACACACACACCACTCACTCCAGACTGGATGGATGCACTAGTTTTCCCTGTGTAATAGGGACAGATATGAGTAGAAACAGAGAAAGTATGTGAGAAAGTCTTCATTAGTCACTCTAAGACACTTTCCTCTTGGTCACTAAATAATAAATATCTTTAGATGTGTGCAGAGAGTGCATAAAGCTGCAGGGACAGAGAGGTGAATGAAAAAAGCTGGTGTAAAATGTAAAAAGGATAGAGAGATAATTTCCATCCACGAAACACTGTCAACACAAAGTTTTACCATAATCTGACTGCCAAGATAAAAAAAGTAGGCTAATTAACGAGATGTATATGTTAATGTCATAATATTTTGACTATATTATTTTGTGGCTGGCGTTTAATGTAGCTGTCCATATGAACAATCACACTTAAGGGTCCCAATTTTTTTGCAAAAATGAGCAACCATTCCAATCATGCCCACTGACTATGACAGTATGACTGACCAGCACAGTTCTTAATTTAACACTGATAATTCAGTAAAGATTAAATTAGAATACATTTTCTTTTTGTCACAATAATCACAATTGAAGCAAAGATGAGTGGAAAGGGTGAATTATAAAGATTTCACTACAGAATATTCAAGATGTTTCTTCTTACTTTTTTTTTTCTGAAAACAAAACATTTTCTGTAAAATTGGAGTTTATAGTTTATTAAATGTCCTCATATCCTTTTTTCCATCCTAGTTAGAAATTCACCTTTTTGTAATATCAGTATTGAGCTAACAAAACCAGTTTCCCATAAATTTTCATCATCCTACAGGAAGTTTTTTTAAGACAACCAACACACACACACAAAAAGCACAAGTATCAGCAATGGACTTCAAATTGACAGTCTCATGTAAACTAACATTCAGTTCCTCACTGCAACACAATCAGATTCATTTTTTATTAAAAAAACTAGAATGCATTTGAACTACATATGATTGAATTCTGACTCAATATGATAGTAGTCCCCCCCCCCCCCCCCCCCTGCATCACTGGATATTTTACTATAGACTGTTTTGATTTGATTGGTCATCTAAAAAACCAAAATTAAAAACAAATCATCATTGACGAATGCTGGTTATGCCATATGATGAGTGCACACAATTTGGACAACTTAGCTCCCTAAATGTCAATGGTTGTTCTGGAACACTAAACCTCACATAAAACTATTAACTTAATTAGATTTAAGTAATACATGATTTGGTCGATTTGTGGGCATTTTTCAACATGTTGCACTATATTTGTAGCCAGGACATAAAAAAAAAACAGCTAAACCTTTAGGCTACACACAAGCAGGACAATAAAATAGACAATATCACTCATGGATTGCTGTTACAACAGCTGGGTCTTGTGAAAATATAAGTAAAGAAACAAACGCACATGGTAGTTTAGCTGTCCATTTCTAATTCACAAATTCCCACCAGAGTGTGACTTATTGTGTGTAGTGTGTGACTGGCTCAGTGACACCACATTCAGACAGATAAACAAGCCCCTCATACAGACAAGTCCGACAGCAATCTGCTCTAACTGACTGGAGAGACAGACAGACTGAAAGAGAGACAGGGGCACACTGGAATATTGGAAAATGAAGTGTTGTCATTAATCGCAATACATCTGAGTCCAAATTACGCACAGCTAACTACCCGCAGCCACTGTGCGTCATCACGGCTGATTTCCCGCCCAAGAATTCCCATCACAGCTCGAGCATTTATTTACGCGCTCGTGCAGGCATTCGCGCTTCCCGCGCGCCCAGCGACTGGAGATACAGCGCGACATGATTGCGGTCTGTAACCTCCAATCTCGACTCTCCTTCTCCCCTGACGCGAGCCAGGAAAATGCTATCATAGCGCTGAAAATCAAGCTGCGTTCTGCACGACCAATATGAAATGAAATATCCGAATGAGACAGTTTTGAAAAAATAAAATAAAAAAAAATAAAAACGTTTAAGTAGGAACCATAGGCTTTAACAAAAAAGCGGGAGTAAGAGTGAAGACACGGGATCATCTTAACAGTGAATAAGTATTTTCTTTAAGAGAGCTGTTGTTTCGGTTCCATTCCGTGCCTGGGTCACGATCCCATTACCCTCTTTCCTTGGCCTGCACTTTCTTGCCATTTCTGGCCAGCAATTTAAATACTAATGCAATGCATGTGATTGAGATTGACGTATAAGATGCTAATTAAAGAAAAAACAAAACATTTAACAACGCCGATCCATACACAAATATAACACTTGACATCCGAAAATATTGCATGGATTTCAAAACTAAACATAGATTTGACCTACCATATACACCGCTGATCATATTGCTTGACATCCGCAAGGGGATTTGAGAGACAGAAATGATGAAATATTCACTTCAGTGATTTGCAAAGGCGAAGAGAAAGTCTTTTTCAGTACGTTGAACGACACACAACACATGTAAAATAGTGTTTTAAGCGACATGAAACCCCAAACTGTGGAGAAAGAAAAGAAGAAGAGATGACTCATAATGCAGCAGCAAAATATGCTTACCAGTAAACGTAGCCTATATAAAAATGCTAATTAAACGTTTCATTGTGTCAGTGCTATTTGTTTTGTGTTTAACGTTCCATTTCAACCTAAAACTGTTTGTACATAGGATATAGATATATATATATATATATATTATATATATATATGTATATGTATATAATATTATATATATATATATTATATAATATATATATATATATATATATATATATATATAACAATTTTGAAATCAAATAATATATTTAACGATAAATCTTAACTTTATTTTCCAATACACAAAAAGGGTGTGCTCAAAAAGTTCATTCCAGAACGTTATTAATTAGGATTTTCCACATTGAAGAGCGTTTTTTTTCTATTTATTTAATTATTGCAGGATAAGTATATAATAATTAGCCTATATATGACTTAAATGTAATTAAAAAAATTTAAACAAATATTAGTCGCCTATTTTTATGCCTTCTCTGTTTATAAAATCCACTGGAATTGTTTTTGGCAATGCTATATTTGAACACAATAGTCTATGTAATGGAAACATCATTTATATAAATAGCTAAAAATGAGATTTATAATTAAGCCAGAGATCATATTGAATTTTGCTGAGGTAAGAATGTGCCTCTCACTATCGCCTAGACCCTACAACACACAGACCCACCGGATCAATGCGTGCCTTATTACAGAAGTCTATACTCTAATAATAAACACTTATTTCCCAGTGTTCAAACTACCATAATATCATGCTTTGTTTTAGAGTCACGCCGAACAAAATCTGCGCGCTATATTTTGCTCAAGGCCTGTGTCCGAGTGTCCGAGCGCGCTGTCCGTGCAGTGACAATGGCCCCTCTCTCTCTACAGTACAAAGACAGCTTGTGGACACAAACAAAAGTGAAAGATTTACCTGTTTCGGCGCCGGAGAACGGCGACGCGTCCGCTGTGCTACTGAGATGAGGGGGATGAGGGACTCCGAGTCGGTAATGGTCTGGAATGTTTCCAAGTCAGGGCTGGAGAGACTGACCACCATAGAATACTGACCCATCTACTGCCATGTTTGGAATTCCAGAACCTCACGCCAGCTGCCGAAAGAAAGCGGAGAAGCTTCACTCCTAACTTCGCATGCGCTCATCCCGGACTCCAACTGATAGTCCAAGTCTCTCTCCTCGCTCTTCTCTCCACTCTCTCTCCTCCCTCTCTCTCACATACAAACACACACACGCACATTTATATACATGTTTAACGCAATCAAGCTGGCGGTTTTAAACAGCTTTGGGAATTCACAATAACTATACAAACATATTCCTATCATTCATTTGTAGCAAAGGACAACATTCGCTGATGTTGTACACAGAGTGTGACAAAGCACGGGAAGTCATTGTATACAGCTGTGAGAAAATATTTTATGTTGTTGTCATACTAAGGGTCGAGAAAAGCTCGTGTAAATGTGATTATACTCAATTTTAGAAGGCTGGTAATAATTTACTGCTATACTGATGTTACTCATTTGTGCTATGTAATTTGATAAAACAATGAAATAAACTGCAAGTGCTTTTTCCTGTAGGCCTAACTATCTGTTAACGTAGCCTATACGAAGACTGAGATTTACCAAATCTGTAATGCATAATATACAAAACAGCAGCCTAATAATGATTTTTCTTATCTTAATTTTCATTCCTTTCGTTTCTTTTTTTTTTCTCTCTGCTGTTAACACTTCCCGAGAATATAATCCAGACTGCAACATTTTTGTGTACTAAAGCTTTGTAAATGTGTGGCTACGGCCCTATGCATGGTGAATTAGGCATATTAAGGAGTGTAATATGCTACCATTCACCGTAAATTAAATAAAACTTAGAGCATATATAATTTGCACATGATAATCTCATATTAAGACATCCCAGACAAATCTCACCATGCGTTCAGTGTGCAGAAAAAAGTCAAGCCCCCATTTCACCAACCTCAACATCATCTCATTCTAATCCACATTTCTTATGTTTGCTAATTTACATAGCCACTCATGTCCCTGTCTCTCTGATTATCATTTCACACAAAAGGCACAAGTTTAGCATAAATTACGAATATTTTCTGCATATTAGCCAGTGAAGCCATGACATGTTAATGACCCTGGTGTCAAATGGCGGAGAAAATGAAGGAGAGATAATCTGACAGAATGAAAAATAGAAAGAATAAACACTGAAAGAGACTGAGAAAAGAAACAGCACCTTGACATTTAGAATTGTTTTAATTACTTTTCATCAAAAAAAAGAAAAAGAAAAAGAAAAAGAAAAGAAAAAAAGAAAAGAAAAGAAAAGAAAAGAAAGAAAAAAACATTAAAAAAAAGAGCCAGTTTTCATTTCCAAATACATGGACACAGTGTAGGCAAAGCAGTATAAGCAAAGTGTACAATTTAAGATAGAAAAGAACGCAGACAAGCAGCAATATTTTGCATATCGCTTAAGAAAACAGCACTTGAAGCGGGGGAAGTTGAGGTTGAAAAATCCGCATGTTGTGATTACAACATTTTCTTGGTTCTTTGTCCATTTCTAGACTAAATATAGTGTCTGTCTGTTTTTGTCTTTCTGTCTTTCTGTGTAAGGGCAGGGAGGAGAGGCCATCCGCACAGCATTGTGGGGTAGAATGGTGACATCAGAGAAATGTCAGAGATTGTGGGAGGCAACGTTAAAGAGAAACTCAGCTCCGTGCCTGAAAGCCTAACTGACATTTTTGGACAGTCGGAAAGGTCAGGCATACCTTCAGATGAAAAACTATTACTATTACAGTATATATATGTAATTTTAAGTATTTTTATATTCATTTTCTCATGGAGAGAGAAGGTATAATATTATACATACTACAAACATTTTAATTAGCTACTGTTAGGTTGCAGTGTCATCATTGAGTCAACAGCCCATCATAGTTCAATGGATTTCACTGGAGGAAGTGCAGATACAGTATCTGTCTGTAGTTTCATCGGATGTCATACAATAACATGTTTTATCATATTTCACATTTGCATGTATGTCTTTATCCCAGGATGACACAGTGAAAATGCACTTTAAAATGAAAATACTTTATTTATGCATGGTAATTCCATATATGTGTGAGAGAGAATATATTCACAGTATACACACACACACACACACACACACACACACACACACACACACACACACATACATATATATATATATATATATATATATATATATACTGTACTTTCTACAGGCCAAAAACTGCTACTTTTTGGCCTGTTGTTATACACAGTATTGAACCTAGCCAGAGCCATCATAGTCATAAATAGATTTCTCACTGGATTTGCAAGTGCAGATATCTGTTCAACACAGCTTCATCTGAGGCCGGATTCCATCTGAGACAGACTTTGCGTAAATAAGTTTGGCTCACGATTTGATGACTCAAGGGCTTTTAGGTGGTCAGTATTCATGAGTGTGCGCGTGCGCTCTGCTCGCTGGGTGTGTCTGTGTTGTGCGAGGGGCTGAGGGGAGCTGATCTGGCTCTTCGGTGACCAGGTAGGAAGTACATAAAAAGGCCACAAACTTGCCGGATGCTGATGGAGGGAGGAGGTGAAGGCACCAGTCACGGGGAGAACTGGTGGCTTCTCCATCTCATGCACCACCAGTGGACTTTGCACAAGGTGCATATTTTACTAGCATAAAGGCGCTTCGATCAGTTCCTCAGCATACTCCCCACCACGTAAATCAAACTAGCTTTATAAAGTAGAAAAGCATGCGCGGGTCAGATGACCAATAAAAGAACACCTATATCCCAGTTGGCTATAGCAAACATATACCCGCGGTGTTTATGCCCCACCGCATTGGGTTTCAATAGCCAATTTGATGAAAAAGCCCTGTTTGTAAGTTCCTATTCAATCAACGTGTCTGTTGGTGTTCCCCACCACAGAGGAGGTGTCTCAGAGGGCAGGAAGCTTACGCGCGAAAGCGGTGATGAAAATCCAAATGGCTGAAGGTCTAAAAAGGTGGAGATGCTGGCAGCTCTGCGGGCGCAATTTGCTGACCTTGAGAAGTCTCTCAAACAAAAGCAAGGAAGATAAATAAACTTCATCCTTTTTAATGTCTTTGACTGCCCACAGAATAAAGTAACACTGAAAGCTTTTTCCCCTTAGTTTTATAAAGTCTATAGAACTTGTCATGACAGACAGAAAAGATGTTACTAGCAGAAAGAGGTAGGTATTTGAAAACAGAAATAACACTGTGTCGCTGGTTAAAAATCTCTCCTCTGTGATTGGACCTATGTGTTTATCGTTAAGAAAATGACAGTTGAAAGGATCCGCAAAGTACGTGAGTCACATCGGGATCAGTGAGGGAAAAAGTGTTTGCCGTGACTGACAAAAACACATGCACAATACAAGGTCCTGAAGCACTTGGGGGCTCTTGGTATATACTGCCCCCTAGTGATCTTCTTTACAGTTTACACTAAATGAGTTTACAAACATACAAGTTACACTTATATTTACTCCAAGGACAATAAAATCATCAAAAAAGATTAATAAATAAATAAATATCACGTGACAGTGAATATCAACCACTGGGAATGCTAACAGACTTTCTCCAAGTATAGACCTAGTATAGAGTATATTCTTGGGACCAAAAGGCAACAATTTAGGGATTTCCTGAACACTCTAGCAATGTGCTAACAATCACTACGATTTCAGAGTCAAGGCGGTAAGAAAGAGCTTTATTACCAATATGTTAACAAACACTTATGACAGAGCTTCCAGTAGTGCAGAAAAAAGTATGAACATAGTGCAAACATACATGATAGTGCAGACACAAGAGAATTCAAGGCAGTAGAGAACAATATAAGAAAAAACTGTAAATTAAATAATGCACTATATACAGAATTAGAAATATAGAGAAAAAAGCATGTTATTGTTTAAAAATGAATGTACAGATATGTTATTTACAAGTGTGCATTTTATCAAATCGTACAAGTTTTTGGATTCCATGTATAAATAGCTCAGTTATGATGGACAGTGTTTCAGTTATTACCATGATTTCTTTCTCAATTTCATAACATTTTACCATTATGGTTGCATTGAAGAAGCGTCGTCGTCGTCATGTATGGCAGATTTCACGGGAGCAGGGATTCATTGGTTTAAAAAGTGAGTGTAAGCAGTAAATTGTTCTCCGCAAATCCATTCTCATGTGAAGAAAGAAACTCATCTATACATCTGAGATGCTGACCTGAGAGGTTGGGCGGTGGATGACATTTACATTTTTATACAATTTTTTCATTTCTGGGAGAACTATTCTTTAATAGCACAGCACCACCCACTCTGTCTTTGCTTTTTAATATTTGTCTCTCTAAATCTGAATGATGAAACACTTTGCCGGAAGTTTACAAACAAATGATATCTATGTATAACTCACAAAAAACAAATGCTTCAATGTCGGCAATATACGTCTTCATTAATATACAAAAATGTAACACATTACAGTGTTTTTACCCCAGTGTATGCAGTGGGGGCAAAAGTTTACTCTTGTCTACAAAAACGTTCCTGTTGAGTGCAATTAAAAGGCTGGAAAAGATCTCACCTTCTCTGAAAGGATACTTTGAAGAATCAGTACAAAAAAGTGGGAATACCAGGTAAAATCTTTCAGAATGTTTTTCATTTTCACATTCAAAATATTCATACTTTCTAAAAACACAGAACCAACCTCTTATGATAAGAAATGAAGAGAATTTGTAATATAGTAGTTTTTAATATAGTGCTGTCCTTCCTGTTTCATTCTGGTGAAGAACAATCCGCCTCATGTTTAGGCCAAATGAACACTTCCAGACTGGCCATCAAGTAACTGGCAAAGTACACAAGACACCAATAGTAATTCCCTCATTCGGTCAAGACTCATACTGCCAATTAATATATTTTCTGGAGCGCAGGTTTTGGAAAGCTAGACGCCGGTCCATTTTTAGCGTCAACGTCCAGACATTAAGAAAGCCACATGCAGTACATTTATGGTTGTGCAACGAACATACACTTCCGCCATCATCAAGGAGGGAACGTTACATGGTTCTTTGAGTCTTATTCTTCGAATGACGGCTCATTCATGTTTCATTTCATAGGCTGTGATCGTACAGAACACTGCGAACCAACACTGCTTAGTAGGACCGAAGATGCCCATCTTTAAATAAACAAAGTAGGTACCATTTTGAGTGTCAGACATCATGTACAAGTACAAACTACATGTACATAAACTCATCCCTGACCCCAGACACAACTCTTGCGCTTGTTACAAGGAAAACAAACGCAATACAATCTGAAAGAGGCCTTAAACATCCTTTTCAAATCTGTAAGTTTCCTGGCCAGGGGAAAAAGAGAATGCTTTCTCTGTGGTTCTCACTGGGTCACGTGGCTGCATTTATTTTATCAAAATACAATAAGAAACAAATATTGTGAATACTAGATTATTAAACAAACTGAAAATCGAGTTTTCTATTTTAAAAGTTATTTAAATTCATGTCATTTATTTGTTGGGCTGACAAATGAGTGCACAAACAGACTGAATATTTAGTCCATACAGTACTAAACCAGGTCTGCAGTGTCCACACTCATCTTTCAGAAATCATTCAAATAACCTGGCCTAGTTATTTCGGCTGCTCATCTTAAATAATAAAAAAAATCAAAATACAGTTGTACTTATTATTAACAGAACTGTGGTTAATTATTTAAGACACAGACATGTAATATTTTTCTAAAACTCTCAGGCTAGTTTTTGACTCGTAATAAAAAGGTTACATTACATTTAGTTTGAAATTGTAAACTCTTTTTCTCTCACTCTTTTCCCAAAGGCAACGATTACGTCTACAATCTACAATGTGCCCTGTGAGTAGACGATAAACTGTGAAGCGATGTCTTACCACCAACGGTGTGGCAGCTTTGAGCCACATGGTTTGTTCTTTGTGGGACAAAAAACGGGTTACAACGAACATTTTTCTGGCGTCGGGTTTCTTGTCACAACATAATCAGCTGCGTGCATTAATAAGAGAGGATAGCGACCCTTCAACCTTGCCCCTTAATTGCTATTTTTTGGGGACCCCAGACAAATCAGATCATTTAATTGGCACAGAGAAGAAAATTCTCAAATTCACACTTTATTGGCCAGAGACGTCGTTCGATTGCTCTTAAAGTGGAAATCTTCTCCAATCCTCCATCAGTTTCCACAGTGGGCTTTACTGGATGCTATGCATTTCTTAAAACTTGAGAAAAATCAAGTACGCAATGAAGGGGAAACACGGACAGGTTTTTTTTCACTATCCTGGGCAGCCTTTTCCTATCACATATTTTGCAGACTTGCCAAGTCCTTACCAGACTAAAGCCTGTTATATCTTATAGTTTGTATATGATTATTAAGTAAGCTCGGGTGAGGTAGGGTGGGTGTGGGTGGTTTGGTTTGGTTCTGGTCGTTTTCTTTTCTTGTTTTCTGTCTTATTATTTTGGTTTAAAATCTAAATGTTAAAAGTTGTCAATTTAATTTATTAACTCGATTCAGTTTTCCATCAATAAAATATGTTGCAAACAAAAAAAAAAAAAAAAATCACTGCACACGACTTATAAAAAAAAAATCAAAAAAGAAATTTTAACATTAAACATCTCCCCTTTGGCTCTCCGTACTCCCTTTTTCTTTGCGCTTCTAACACTAATAGTAAATATGAATGCTATTATACAAATGGTGAATTACTGGTCAGTTTTCCAGCTATATTATGAATGGTATATGTTCCAGCCCAAGAAGCTTCTTTAAAGTGGTTGGTTTGACAATGCAATGCAAGGACATCAATGTAGTAGCATTACTGTCCGTAATTGACACACAACATAAAAATGTCTCCCGCCTCATTAATTTAATACCCGTCTAATTAAAGTTCAGGTGAGGTCTTTATCGTTTCTCCTGTGTGTGTGCACGGGCAGTTTCCGCTCCTGGAGCATGTGGATCCAGCCGGATTTGAGCGCTTAGCCTTCTGAAATACAGCCAAGGCAAAAGAGACACTGTTGCAGGAGTGTATGGGTCAAGCTGAATGTGATTTGTAAAAAGGAAGTTCTGTGAGGTCAGATCAGAGCGCATTATTGTCACCCTAAGATTCAGATCAGTGTTAGTTTGGGGAGAATGGGCTTTTGGTGTGGCGTGTTTGTGGATAAGATATATTGGGTTTTTGGGTCAAAGTTTGCCCATTGATCAATGTCTTGCAATCACAGAGTCTGCATGTGCGGGCTTGCTCGAATCCTCTTCAGTTTCTCCATTAGTCTCATTCCCACAGACAGATGGTGGAAGTGATGGGAAGTCCATTTCTTGTAAAGTTTTTTTCTTCTTGAGTGTTCAGGAATTCTTTCTGAATCCTTCCCCAAACGTCTAATTTTTTTCATACCATCAATATCACCACCTAGAAACTTCCTTCTCCTCTCTCTTTGTATTACTTCTACCCAATCCTTTTCTTTCTCCATTTTCTCCACAAAAGCATGCTCTCTTCCATCTCCTCTTGGCGCCACAAGATGTGTATTTGGACTGAGTGGTGATCTCAATGCAAGTTTTTGAGCGATTAGCCCAACTGTCTTTTTAGTTCCTAGATTGTTCATTATGCTGCCTGAATGTTCTAGATTACAGAGGCCTCTTTGGAGTGATTTTTAAGTTCTCAGCACCATGTTCTCTAGATGAATACATTCTTCACTACTTCATCTTTAAGTTCAAATTCTCATTCTCTGCATCTGTACAAGCTTGATTCTCTTGCTTCATGCTGTAGATGTAGAACCTCTGGTAAGTGCTCACTTTTATCTGAACGCTTGCACCCATTTTTGAAAGATTCTGTTGTGACTGCTTCCAAAAGCTCTGTGGTGGGGATCTCAAGAGCATCTTGGTCTCGAGGGCACAGCTCTTGTTCAGCTTTAGCCATGTCGGGTGTCTGTAAGGTTAGTGGCACCTCAAAACACTGCCTGCTCTGCTGATGTCTCTCTGTGGAACCACAGTGAAGGTCATCAAACCTTCTCTCTCAGAGGGGTTTCTCAGCAGCTGACAGCCAGAAAATGCTTTAAGCTCAGCCTCAGGGGTGTGATGCTCAGAAAACAAACCTGTGAAAGAATCTTCTGCTAGCTGATTCTGGGATATAGAAGAACTACAGAGGAAATTGAAAGAAAGATATTGAGAATCAGTGACTTAATAAATAAAAATAAATAGTGAATAGTGAAATAGAATTAGTTTCCTGGCTGATATTATCTAGCTGAAACATCCACACACACTATTTTTAAACCGTTTTTCACAACGCAAAGCAGCTTTACAGAAAAATGAGACATTAATGTTTATAATACCTATGTATTCATATTGTATTTTCACATATAGCAGATTAGATCTATGCAATAAGAAGATGCTCAAAAGGAAGTGCAAACCAGGAAATGAATTCAGCAAAATGAACATACTTTACAGAAGATAGGGTTCTCTGTTGCCGTACCTGCAGAGATTCTGCAAGTTCACTCATAACTTTAGCAATTGCAGGGCAGTGGTCAGCAATGTAAGCTCTGTATTTGTCTGAACTCTTGACGTCCCCTTGAGCTTCCTCTTCTGAAGCGAAACAAAGTGTTATGACAAGACAAGTATTTTTTTGAGTGTATCTTGTGCTTTTCTGTAAAACCATCTCATCTGCAACCTATCACTAATATAGCACCTTGGGAAAAAAAACAGCACAGCATACAATATATTTTAATTGGGTATTCAAAATCTAAATACGATCAGTATTAAATTCATTTTCAAAAGTTAATTGGGCAAAAACAACAACAACAACAAAGAAAAACAAAACAAACAAAATTCTGAAGAAAATAAAGCACACGCACACAGACTGTTGATGACAACTATACATTAAAAATTTCTCTAACAAACAAGCAAAGGGCCAAACTTTAATTAAAAATGTTGATTTAATTTGTGGCGCTGAGTGAATTCCTTTGGACTTTCTGAATTTTTAATATTTAAGATTTTATTCTCAAAATGCATCCCTTATGACCCCCAACATGTAAAAAAAAAATAAAACACATGAACTTAAATAAAGTTGAACTGCAGTACGTAGATAAAAATATCAAACACTGATTACAACCCTCTTGGATGCTGTGGCTCAAAATCAAGGCACAATTATTGTGATTAATTGCGCAGATTACACCAAACACTGAAAAGAACTTTGATATTAAAAACATTTGAACCTACAAACCCGATAATAAAATCCATCTGGTCTAAGGCATAAATTGGAACTATGGACTGTTATTGACCGGAGAATGCATTACTTTATCCTCTAGAATACTACATTGTCTTTACACTAAACTAACCAAGGTGAAAAGACACATTACAGTTTAAAGCAAGAGGGGTGACATTAAGCATGGAAGCCAATTAAAACAACAGAACAAGACTCAACAAAAGAACTTAAGTTCAGTGCAATGTGCATAAGAGATGAAGGCTATGTAAAGACACAGAGGACAAAAGTAGCCCATCACCAATGAAAGCAGAACAGATAAGCATGCATGGAGGGCGGAGAGGAGGAGGAAAGGAGACTGCGCTGCCTGTTAGGCGCCCCCTCCTGGTAGTACAGTGCAAAACAAAAGCAAATACTTAAGTTCCAACACAGTTGCAAGCACAAACAAAATACTATTTTTTTTCCTCACATTTGTTCAAGCTTGATTCTATGCTGAAACCTGCATATACTTGGCAAATAGGAAACCAGCACTAGCATGCACACAAGTATTCACAAATGCTTAAAACACAAGAAGAATTAAAAAACAACGTTAACAAAAATTAATGTATACCTTTGTTATCTGACTCGGATGGGGTGGGGCCACATCACAACATGGTGGGGCGGAGGCTCTCCGGGTTTAGTCCTTTTAAGGGAGGACTCAGTGGAAGAGATACTGACTGAGCTGACCCTGAGCAAAGCACAGTGAGGTTTATGTTTGGAAATAAAATACTTACATTAGTGCTTAATGTGTACTGCATAGCAAATACTTAAAGTGGGAAAAATATAGATTATACAATTTAAAACAATAATATACTATAGGTGTCCCATAACCTCATTACACTGTAGTTTAATTTTATTGTTAAATTAAATTCTGTTTGAAAATGTCTTAAATTTTGGCAATCAAGTAATGAGTAAAATATAAGATCACAGTGGGCATTGAGGGTCAAACTGAGTGCATTGCAACTGTGGGATACTGTAATTCCTTCATTGGTGGTTTTTTTTTTTAATAGACTAATATTTTAGCAAATAAAGTAGGTAGTATTCCAAGCACAAAGGAAATCTGAATATTATGAGCTATATTACTGTTCTGTTATACTGCAGAAACAAAATAGCATGTCTTTAAACACAGCCACAGAAAAAACCATCACATACATACTATTTATTTGAATAATTAGCCTACTGTTTAAATATAAAATTGGATTTCTGATCAGCATAACTGCACATTCCTGCATGCCAGTGTTGTTACTGTTAACTAACAATTTTAAATTTTCAAAACTACTTAAACTTAAAAAATAATAATTACTTAAACTTAAAAATATGAAAAACCCTTGAATATACTACCGCTATTTAAAATTTAACCAAAAAAAATTGAGAGATATACACGCATATAAAAATAATTACAATTATCAAAAGCACAAAAATAAATACAAAAAAATTACATGAAAACTGACTGAACTGATAAAAAACAAAGGCTATTCAAAATATCAACATATCAATGTAAACTACTATAGTAGTATATTAATAATACCAAAATAACACTGGATGCCTACTAATATGAATATTCCATGTGCCAATGGTTCACAGTGGTTGTTTTAGACTGGGTATGGAGATGCCCACAGCATTCCTACCTGTTTTCCAGCAGAGTTACTCTCTGATAGGTTGGAAAAAAATCTCTGGTCCATGAAGTCCACAAGTGACACTCCTCTGGGGACAACCGTCAAAGGGAGCCTGCTGTGGAGCGCGCTCTCTTCTTTGGCATGTCGGCAGTGACCATGGGGTCAAAGGTACGTGGCCATATAACACCGTTCACCCTGTCTGCAACATTGGCCGTTCCGTTCAAGAGCGATGGGGGCACTGCCGAGTCACAGCCTGTTAGAAGAAGAAGGAGAGAAACAAATAAATAAAAATCACTTAATATGTTGAAAAGAAGTCAAATATTACAGAAAAGTAATATGTTTTTTTTCTATATGCAAAACTGAATTTCATGTTCAAAAAACATGAGACAAATATAAAACAGATGTAAAAGAAAAGCCCAAGAGATAAACGGATGCAGAGACATATGGGTGGGAACCAGCACAAGTGTTTTTACAATTTGGTTAGTGATATTCCCCCCCCATCATTTCCTTAATATGAACAACCAGCAGATTGCAGAGATTGCAAAAACCAAACAGACTGGGACAGGTGTACAACCTGCTCAGGTGTTTTCTTGTTCTTCTTGAATAATCCAAAGAAACCTTTGTTTCCCTTCTCTCTGTTGGGTCTTTTCTTTGACTAGGGATGTTCTTTTCTTCATCACCCACCTGGATAAGAACAAAAAGAGCCTCTTAGTTAAAAAAAAATTTGCAAGACTAAATATTATTAATAGTTACTTTCATTCACATATTTAATTATGTAAATGCAAACAGATGCCTTGTTCAAAAATCATCACTTACTGTGTATTTTTATGATTTTGTTTGTGAAATCTATGTATACATTTTTATTAAAATTTATGATTCCCATTAATAACTTTCATACAATTAAGTTGTAATAAAAAATGTAGCAACTACATGTTTTTCCCCCTCTGCATAAAAACAATCATACAAATGGTTGGTGTAGTTAGCAGAATATGGAGATGGTTTGGGTGTGTTTTAAATGCAAATTTGAGAAAATTGTGGGACAATGTGAAAATTGTGATCACTCATTTTGTGGATACTTGTGAAATAATTTACATAATAATGAGATTTAAAAACAAATTTGTGTGCCTGTGCACACGAAAAATGTGCAAATTAGTTGTAAATTTATCACAGATTGTGAACTTTTTACTGAATAAGTCATGCAATTATTTAGTGAAATGAGACCCACAAATGTGTACTAAAAACACACACAGTATGTGTACTGCACATTGGTATGGTGTTTTGAAATTAAATATGATTACAGTATGCAACATTGCCACAATGTCACTACGGTGCTTGTACACTGCCCGATTTTTTCTTTCTTTTTTTTTTTTTTTTCTAACCTTTAATGTCTTTTGGCATACAGCTCCCTGATTCCCATAGTCATTGAGAGTGTTTGGGTGAGATCCAGAGGTTCCTCTGACTGATATGTCCTCAGAAAGATGGTTGTATCAGGGTTTGAACTCACACTTCCTCACACACCTGTGGGCCATCAGCTCGGCCAGCGGCACTGGTAGGATTGACCCGTACTACTGCCCTTATGGGACTTTTCTTGTGTAGTTTATCAGAAGACGAACTGTTGCCTGGGAAATTCAGTTTTTTAGAGAATGACTTAAGATGTGACTTAAAGACCCTGTGCCCAACCCCCTGGGTGACCTACTATGAAAGTATGACAATTCAGACTCCGCAAGATACACTTGTTTTAGGGCACCATAAGGAGCCAAATCCCTAGATTAATTGCTTGCATATTTGACAAATTGAAAAACACAAAAATGTAATTTTAAGATAATATGTTAATCGAGGGTAAATTCAATTATGAGATATGGATACAATTAAGCTTTCAATCAGACTTACCACAGGAACAATGAGTTTCTTCTTCTTGTTATCACTTCCTTTGGTTTGCAGGACAACTCTTTCAAATTCAAGAGAGCCAATCATGTAGTTGGGTTTGAAATTGATGTGGTTTTTTTGATTTTGTGGAAATAAGCTTTATGACATGATCTGATGGAAGACGAGATGGTGTCGAGCACACAGTGTAAACCAGAACATCCATAACTGGTTTACTGCAAGCGCACACACACAAGTGAATTAAAAAATATGACCAGAATTGGTGAAAAATGTGCAAAATCACCTTTATTGTTTCCCTCTCGCTCACCTTCCATGCACTGTGGGCTGTGGTCTCCTGTCCTCCTGGGAGCAGTACAGTCAGAGTTGATGTCCCCTGTCCATGAGATCTTCTTTGGGATCCATTGGTTTGTTTCTGTAGCTAGTATGAAAGATAGATGACACTGTAGATTTTGGTTTTGCGTATGATGAAGAAAAAAAAAAAAAAAAATAGATAAACTGATGGGTCATTCAATTGGAACACCATACATTTATCCAAGTAGGAATGATAGAAGCCATTTGGGATACAATCACTCATAGATTTGCCCTTTCTGGAAGTAGTTTCTTTTAAACAGGAGACACAAATTATGGCATCCAGTGTTATATACACTCATGGAAGAATGCTTTGTGATGAATCACATCACCAACCTGTGTAAAAATCATCTCTGGTGTTCTCAGCTACGGCTGTGCAGGGGAAAATTTCCAGATATGTTCCAATGTCTGAATTTTCAGCTTAGGGCTCTGTTAGACATGGATCGGAGCAATACCTCTGTGATGTCTTGGCTTTAGTATTAGCTTAAACAAACTTTTGTTAATCTTTCACACACATCAACTGCCTCTAAGCCCTGCCCATTTCCCAAACAATATTAAATTGTTGAAATGTATATTATCATTTTTTAGTTTTAATTATATTAATGTGCATATAACTGTGTGCCACAATTTTCTCACAAACCTCCAACAAAGCAAAGTAAATAATACCTTATACATTATTGCTCAAAAGTTTGGTGATATTTCAGTAATCGTTTTTTACTGAAAATAAAACTTTTATTTAGCAAGGATTCATTCAATTGAATTGAAGTAACACTAAAGTATTTTCAGAAGGATCACGTGAGACTGAAGACTGAATTAATGGCTGCTAAAAATTAAAGCTTTCCATCACAGGAATAAAACTACATTTTAAAATACATTAAATATACTATACTACTATTAATGTATTAAATATGAATACATTAATGTTTTATTGTATTTTGGATCAAATAAATTCAGCCTTGGGAGAGATAAGATACTTCTTTCAAAAACATTTTTTTTAAAAAACGGTAGTGTACTCTTAACTGTATTGTGTATTTTCACATAAATTATTGTGTGGATTATGATCATCAAACCATTCAAGCCTTTAACAAGAAAAGTACAAAAAAAAAAAAAAGATTTTTTTTTTTTTTTTTTTTTTTTTTTAAACAAACCAGTATTTTGGTGCCAAACTAGCTTGAAATCTGCAACCCTGTTACGTACGACCCTGGAGTAGTTTTTTTTTTCAAATCTTGAACTTATTTATATTAATATTATTATGTGATTAATTAATGCTAAAACGCAATCACACAAAATCAAGGTTTTAAAAAGTGCATTCAGGGCATGTTCTAAAATTTTGATAAGTGTTATAAGTCATTGTAAAAACAGATGGTTGATCATGTTATTATAAAAACCAAAACCAAATGACGTCCAAATCACAGGGGGGGGCTGATTTAAAGAACTCCAAATTGGACTACAACAAGATGACTGAAAATGGACTTTAATTTAATAAATATCTATTTTGAAAGTGACGAAAATTAAAAATAAATTTGGGCAGCCAACGACCTTTCGGTGTGTATGGTGCTCGTTTGCTGGAGCGTCACGCCTCCCCTGCTGCTGATAATCGGCGCAAAGCGGAGAAATGCACATCAACTCACGCGTATTTCCCATGAGAACGCACGCGACAAACGCCTAATGAAACTCCAAACGCACGTGGTTACAACGTGGACCATCCAATGTTCAGTAAGGGCACACAGAAACACCACATTTTGGTTCATATATGCGGGGACATTTAATCCATACATGCTCATTTAAAATCTTCGTTTGTGTAAAGTTTTGTAAAGACTTTACGATAACATTCACACCCTTAAAAGGTTTGTTTTATCGTAGCAGGATTAACTAAAGTTCTATCAGTAGCTCACCGACGCGCACGTAAAGTTTTGGACACATTTATTGCAGTGTGTGGCACCTGTATCTTACCTTACCCCCCTATCTTGAAGTCCTCAGTAAGGGGGGGTCCTTTTTCCAACAAGTGCCGTTTAAAAAACAAAAGGAGGTCTAAAATGACCAAAGTGGAAAACATATGTGCAAAGACTTTCTAGCTTTGGTAATCCTCTAGAAGTGTTGTCAGTAGCCTACCTTATGGAGATGTGTCATGCCCAGTGCTGTGACATCAACAAATCTGTTTCCCTGTGTGTGCGCCGCGCGTGAGAGAAAGACAGTGATATAACACATCTTGTTTTAGGCTATTGAGTTGACGTGATTTAGATTGTACTTAAAAAAAGCAAATCTAAATACATTTTTGGAGTTGAGGAGCAATATATGAAAAATATATATTTTGTTTGTTAACATGGTGATTATTTATCAATTTATGTCAATAAATAATGTCTTAAATGTTTGAGGGAAGTTGTGTGAGAGAAAGATGTTATGTGGGCATGAATGAATCAAGCAAGCCCTACTTTCAATGTGTTTACATGTGCTAATGCACTAGCAATCTTCAAGAACTGGCAGCTGATCACATGACGGATGAGTAATCAGCTTAGTAGGGTTGTCTGTTGTGCGAAAGAGTCAGCTGCAGAAGTTGATTCATTTCAACACATTTTGCTTGCTCAGTAGGGGGCCACAAAACTGCAGTAATTTATCACTTTCATACAAGAGGAAAACCTATTGGTGTTAAGCACTAAAGAGGTTTTCTACTCTCCACAGTCCCCTCCCTGAAGAACACGGTCAAGGACTCATCACAGTAATTATGTAAACATTATGCTGCACAAAAATGCTTCAGTCATTTAAAGGACCTCTGGGTTTCATTGTATCAAAGGAACACACACACACAAAAGCAAGATGCGCAAATATAGCCTTGTGTGTACATGTGTTTAACATTTTCACGTTGATAACATGACCCCCTCATTCCCCTTGTGGTGGGTCACAATGCCATCATCTCCAGTGCACTCTCTCTCTCATCCCAGTGTTTTGTAACTCACACATCCTCTGACCAGCGGCCAGCACCACAAAGAAAAAAAAGCAGACATTGAATCTATTCTCAAGTGTCTGTTTGAGTTTCAGGTCATGTGTCTATTCTGGCATCTGAACAGATATTCATGAACTTGTGTGTGTGTGTGTTTGTGTGTGTGTTTAGTGTCAGAGGGTGAGTAGAGATATTCAGCAGATGTATTCTAATGAAGGCATGTTCTGTCACAATTTAGTGCTAATGTAGTAACTGTGCTCTGTGTATACTTGGACTAGGCTACTTATAACTTAGGGTATTTTATTTATGAGCAAATAAAGACCATTTTAATCTAAATAAAAAGATTTGACACTGTATGTTTAAATTTTGAAGAATCTCAAGACAATTTTGCATTTATAGCACTTCATGTTTACGGTCATTTAAGGGTCATTCTTCACATAGAGCAATTTTTAAATCCCAGTACTGTAAAAAAAAATAAATATATAATAAAATAAAAAATTCTGTTAAATTTACTGTAATAAGAAAAAGAAAACTTTGGCAGCTGTGATTGAAAGAGAAATTCACTATAAAAAATACTGTGTTGATGTTTTCCAGTTTTATGGAATTCCTGGTAAATTTCAAAACTTATATCTGTTAAGTATAATTTCAATAATATATAATGCTAATATAATCCACCTGAACTACCAAAATCTGTTTTTTATCTTATTATAACATAAATAAACAGATAGCCACCATAATAATAAAGGTGGACAATATATAATATTTAATTATAGGTAATTTATAATTAAGCTATAGTTGTGAATTTATTCAAATGTGTGGAAATATTATGTAACTGTGCATTTTGAGTAAATACTATATAGCCTACTACAAAATAGCTACTGTATGACATTAGCCCTAGTATCACAAAAAACAAAACAAAACAATTGTTGGCAAATTTATTTTAAAGGGGTCCTATTATGCCCTTTAACAATGTCTTGAAATTGGTGTTGGGGGGGGGGGTTACTAGACATGCTCTAATGCCTGGTGGTTCGAAAAACGTATTTTTTTTAACATAATTTACATTATTACAATACCTTTCTCCCCATCCTGCTTGCAAGAAAAAGAAAAGAAGCCATGCTTGTTGATATTGTGGCCTAGAACTCCCCGCTGCTCTGTATCTTGCTCTCTCATTGGCTGTCAGTCATCGCCGATGCAGTCAGAACACTTTTCACTGCATGATTTTGAATCGCCGACAGGTCCAGATATTTTAGCATGGCAAATATCTCACGGGCATCGGCGACTCGTCTGCAATTCTCTCAGATCGCGTCTTTGCTCATTCACACTGCGTGATTGTCACTAACGTGAATGAGCACAGATTTGCCTGTGATTTCGGGCATTTGTCGGCGATTTTCTCAAAACCTTTCGGCGGTTGTCCGCTGTTAAACGTCATCCCGCGTTTGTCTCCCTTGTTAGTTCTGGGTTTGATGAAAGCCCACCTTACGAAAAACGAAATGTGATGTGATTGGTTAGCTGTCCCAGTGCGTTGTGATTGGCGAACATCTTAGATGGTGTTTCAGTACTGCCCCACCCCTTGCCAAAGCAGCAAGTTTAATTAAAGGTGCTGTATTGGCATGGGCCGATTACCGGTTTCAAGGTATACCGCTATTTGAAAATGTCACGGTTTCAAAACCACTAATATTTTCTATTAAACCTTCCCTGCGGTATGCGCTGTTTTCCATGTCTCCTCAATGACTGAAAGAGTAGAAATCCCTCAGGCTGAGTGCAGTGTAGAGAGTAACACTGACCCCTCCTCCTCCTGTTGGTGTGAGCGAGCGGTCGGTGTGTGTAGGATGGCCCGGGTACACTTCACATTCCTTTCCGTTCCTTTCAGTCTCGCGCACAGCCGCATCCGCCACTGCTTTCTAAAAGTAAACTTAACCGCAGATGAGCCCGGACGGATGAGCTCGACACATGCGCAGTACCACGGTGTGCGTGGCTATCCGTGAGCCCTCTTGATGATGAAAATAACGTAATGCTGAGGGTGCGCGGACGGCCGAAGTATACGTTGACCTTTACGCCAACGCAAATGTTTTTTGCCTTATTGCAACTCTCTGTTCTGGACAAAATGTCATTTATGTGAAAATATGAAATCTGTTAACGCACAGGCCAGAGACGCCGAAGACCAACACACAGAGAAAAATACCGTAGCAGGGCAGATCACTCACTGTTCATGATGCACGCACTATTGGAGGAAAATCCTCAATATTGATTTGGGGGTTCGTATGAATGTGTTTCTGAGGGGAGCTGGCTGTCTTCTGAAAAGTTTACGTGGTATTTTCTTTTTCATCTGGTCTCTGTATAAAAGCAGTGTTTCAGCGCAGTGCAGCTTTTTTTTACAGCGGTAACCAAGGAAACACACTGTATCTGGTCTGTATCTGGTGTTTCAGAGACGCCTCCTGCTGTCAGAGAGTGGAATATGCATCTCATTCAGAGCTTCTGCTGTTTTCTGTTTCTTTTAGGCATGTAGTATAATTTCACAAAGCTTGTCAGAACATTCTGTTTTGCTTCAAATTGGGTTATTATTAAATCAAATTATGTGTATGATTATTATTATATAAACTAAATAATATTACATTTTATGTATATGAATTATAAAGCTAATATTAAATAACTGTAATTACAGATTTAGGTTAAATAAAGATGTCAGTCTTTTTCTTTTTCTTTTTAGGAAACAATAAAAGAAAAATAAACTAATTCTACTGTTTCTAATATTCTGTAAGTTGCTCAAAAACAAAATATGTTGTGTCCAACAGAATGTTTTGTTTTTTTTGTTTTTAACCCAGTCATTTAAAAATAACACACATTAAGAGCTGTAACAACAATACAGTGATACCGTGATATTTTTGCTTAAGGTTATTATACCGTCAAAATCTCATAGCTGCCCCTGCCTAGTGCTGTATGTAGGATTGACACCGAGTGGTTGAACTAGGTATTACAGTCCAAATTAGAACTATTGGAGAGGGTTTTTTTTACCCGGGCCCTCGTCCCCAGACTTGACGCACATGCAGGTTGCCAGCTTGAGGACACCAACAGCAATGGGCACACTTGATGATGAATGAAATGAAATACTCTGTGTTTTCCCCCAACTGGCAACCCGGGGTGCCAAAATACAATTGAGTAAACTGGCAGTGGGCGGGTTTCACAAACCAAAACAGAGACCGACATTCCGGAACCCACATATTCAAAGGAGAATAGCTGACTGTAGCATTGTTTTTCAGATAAACAAGGATGTTAAATCAGCATGTTTCTTAAATATCTGCAGACATATTATCGTATTTTTATTCTTTAGTAGATACTGTAGAGTCAAAAACTTGCATACAGCACCTAGGTCATGGCGTCAAAAGACCCAGAGAATATTGAACAACAATAAAAAGCAGAACATTTGCACACACGGATATTGCAAGACATATTAGAGTGGTAACATTATTGTTTTTTTTTTTGTTTTTTTTGGCTAAATCACGTTTTACATAGGATGTCAACAACCGCTTAAAAATAACTGCACGTACTATGTAGAGATAAGTGCATATGCATTATTTTTATTGTTATTTAATTCTAACATTATAACATGAATTGCAGTGAAATTGTTATACAGCTGGATTTATTTATACCATAGTCCAGTGTTTCCCAGGCGGCTTATATATGCAAACTCATTCTCTGCCAGCAGGAGGTGCTGTTGGAGTGGGAGAACGCTCTCAGTTACTAACGTAACCTCGGTTCCCTGAGATGAGGGAACGAGACATTGCTTTGGTAATTACCCTTTTCTCCAAATAGTGCTGAAGCCTTATTGGATCACACCAGTGAAACTGGCCAATGGCGTTCAAGCGCGTGAAATATGAGGGGCCCCCCACTCTATATAAAGCAGTTCCCTAAAGCGTTCCCTTTCTATTCGGTCACTCTACATTGCTATGGGAACATATAAAATCCAGCCGTGTCACAGCGATGGAGCTTGGCTCGACTAATTATGTCAAGTTTCACATACGGAACCGTAATGAGAGCAGCAATGATATTGGCGCCCATGTTAAATATAGCTTAGGTCTACAGGACCTAGTCGAAACCATGTAAAGTCAAGGGGGGCTCAGCAACTAGACGATGCCACATCACACCAGGGGCGGAGTTAACGCTGGTGAAACAAATGAAAAACTCCGGCATCTCTGACGCCATCACATAGATTAGTTGAAGTTTGTTTCATTTCAATGAAGTTATGTGTTATGATGCAATGGCCGTACCGGTGCTCAATTAAGTAGAGTATGATGGTGATCATGTCCTTAAAGATGTCATGAACAATATCATAACAGTGTGATCAGCTGATAGGGACAGCATTGAATTAGTGGTAGTACATCAATACAGGAGTGTATACGACCTAGTAGAAACCACTGAGGCAAGCAGCTCAGATCATAACTGAGGCTGAGTAGGCGCGTGTGTTGCATGCACTGACAGCACATATGAGGCAAGCAAAGACACATCTATGTTATAAAACCTTGTGAAAGTGCTGGGTGATGACCAGCCTGCCGCCATGCAAATGTACTGAATAGATATGCCATTTGCCCACAACCACGAGGACGCGAGTCCACAGGTTAAGTGTGCCCGAACCCCTATAGGACATTTCACGCCCTTAGAGCCAAAAGCCAAAGCAATTGCGTCGACGATCCAGTGTGATGGCCTTTGCTTGGACACAGGCAGGCCTTTTGTGCGCCCTCCAAAGCATACATACAACTATCTGCTCCAAGAGCCTGAACTGTATAGAGCGCTCAGTTTAAATGCACACTGCATTTACAAGGCAAAGCAAGAGTGTATTGAGTGGCTCCGGCCCGGCCAGTGTTTCTGGGCGGAAAGCAGATAGTGTTATGACCTGCGCTTTAAATGGAGTCGAAAGCACTTTAGGCACATAACCTTTCCTAGGCTTTAAGTTGAGTCTGCAATCCCCTGTCCCGAACTCAATACACGAGTTGTCAGTTGACAGCGCCTGCGGGTCCCCAGCTCGCTTAACAGAGGACGGCACGAACAGGAGTGCTGTCTTGAAAGAGAGCACACGCAAGCTTGCTGATTGTATGGGCTTGAACAGGCCTTTTTTTTTTGAAGGAAGGCAAGAATTATTGGTATTGGGTAGTTGAATTGGCCTTCGCCCCGCGACCCGCACCAATTTGTGAAAACTCTCCATTAATGTGCATAAAGAGAAGGAGACCTAGCCTCAGACATAGTGTTAAACACGCACTGAGGAAGTGCATCCGTTACAAGCAAGCTCCGTCGAGTGGCCAGACAAAAAGAACCCTCCATAACACCATAAAACAAAACAAAATGGTTAACTGTGCTTGAGAGAGGAGGTCTCTCTTCAGTGGGATAGATGATGGGGGGCTACCAGCATCTCCACTAGTTCTGGGTACCACGGGTGATTGGGCCATTTCGGTGCCACTAACAGAACAGATTTACTTTCCTCTCTGATTTTGCAAAGCATGAGCGGCAGAAGGTTCCCTGGAGGAGAAGCATACTTGCTTACTTTAGGCCAGCTGTGAGTTAGTGCATCCACTCCCAGTGGACAGTGTGTCCGTGAATAAAACAGTGGACGGTGAGTGTTTTCCGTTGATGCCAGGAGATCCACCTGCCCTGCCGAATACACTCCAAATCATATTGACTTTAAAAGGGTGTAATCTCCACTCTCCATTGATTACGCTGCCCCTCGACAGCGAGCTCACGCCCCCTTGGTGATTTATAGACGCTACCACTGTCATGTTGTCCGTCCTGATGAGAACGTGATGGTGGAGAATGTCCAGGAGAAAGCACTCGAGCGCTAGGTGTACAGCACGGAGCTCCAGACAGTTTATGTGCCACAACTTCTCTGTTTCTGACCACGTCACGAAGGCTGGTCTGCCGTTGCATACGGCTTCCCAGCCCGTGCTCCATGCATCTGTTGTAACAGTCTTTCTCCTGATCACTTGGCCAATAAGAACTCCCCGGCGATACAGAGTCATATTGCGCCAAGGGGTCAGCGCAACCAGCACTCGCACGTCACTTTGATACACAAGGTTCCTGTGTGCCATGCGCTCTGTGGCACACAGCACTTTAGCCAGAGCTGAAGCGCTCGCATATGTAGGAGCCCTAGTTTGCACACTGTCGAGGCGGCAGCCATCTAGCCGTCCTCTGAAAGCATTTTGGCAGGGGAGAGTGCCCTCACTTTAAAACTGCGAGAGAGGTGATCAGTTTTTGTGAGCGCTCCTCCGACAGACACGCTAGCATATTTATTGAATTCAGCTCCACTCCTAAAAGGGAGACATCCTGGCTTGGTACCAGCATGCTCTTTTGCATATACAGTCAGCCCTTAAAGCTCTGAAGATGAGTGAGGTGTCTGAGCTTGTCACTGAGCAGCGCGCTCAGGGTAGGGCCGTGAATTGGTACGCTATCCCCTCGAATGGAAATCACAGGAAACGCCTGTGGCGAGGGGCTACCTAAATGTGAAAATAAGCATCCTTTAAATCCACAGAGATAAACCAATCTCTCGGTCTGATGCGTGAGAGGATTTGTCTAAGCGTAATCATTTTGAACGAGCGCTTTGAAAGCAAACGGTTCATCGGTCTCAGGTCCAAGATTGGGCGGAGTCCGCCGTCTTTCTTTGGTACCAGAAAATAGTGACTGTAGAAGATGTTCTCGTGGTCTGCTAGGGGCACTGTCTCTACAGCGCATTTTGTGAGGAGGTTGTATATTTCCTCTAGCGGAACTGAGGCTTTTCGCTCCCATACAGTAGTCATTAACACACCGTTGGAATGGGGCGGCCTGCGGAAGAACTGAAGCATGTAGCCATTCTTTATTGATTTCATAACCCACTCTGATACCCCTGGCAATGCCTGCCATGCTTCTGTGAATTGTGACAGCGGGCGAAGCGGGCTGCACACAGTGAGGGATAACTCGCCGTTGGGGGGCGGGGAGTTTAATACCACACGAGTGTGAGAGTGAGTGATGGCAGAAAGGGGAGTGAGAGGAGATTGCCATCACGTGCAGTACATTAAGCTGCTTGGCCCGCCGTGGAGAAAGCCTGGCCAGTGAAGTTTGCAGTGGCACGGCAAGGTTCAGAGGGGAGAGGCGCGTTGTTCAATCTCCAGTTCGCCTCGGCTGAAGGACAGAGATGGGCGGCAACGGCTTCTTCCACAGGGGAGAGTTTAACATACCCCACTTGGTCAGTGACATCCACAGAAAACAGGAGGGAGAATGCCGGATTTTGTGCACTCGACTGGTGAGCGGCGTGTTCTTTCGGCTGCGATCCAACTGGAAGTACCACTCGTCCAGACGGCTTCTGGCCGGCTCGGCAGGAAGCGCCCACTCCAAACCGAGCTTATCAACTGCACGAGGAGCGCGTGGGCACTGAGCCGGCGCAGGCTCGTCACCTGAATCTAACAGATCCGCATCAGAAGCTTGCAGCATTTTCCTCCTTGGCTCCAAGAGGCTGCAGAGGAAGAGCGCGGCAGGGCTTGTTGGGCGAGTTCATCACTTTGGATGATGGGCACATGGAGCTTGAGAGTCCTGATGTTCATATTGCCGCAGTGGGGGCAGTCCGACCCCCCAAGTGCTGCTTTTGCGTGGGCGTAACCCATCAGAGAGTCATCCTTGTTTCCGATGCTCACCGAAACACAGCAGGGGAAGAGAAGGTGTGTCCGCTGCAGCATGTAGATCACGGTGAGTAGTCTTGTTGATAGGCTTCTTACTTCTTGTAGAAGGTTGGCTGAAGAAAAAGATTCTGAATGGATGACGTACAACCGCTCCTTTATATAGAGTGGGGGGCCCCTCATATTTCGCGCACTTCAACGCCATTGGCCAGTTTCACTGGCCTGATTCAATAAGGCTTCAGTAGTATTTGGAGAAAGGGGTAATTTCTATAGCAATGTAGAGTGACCGAATCGAAAGGGAAATCGAGGTTTCCTGGGTAACCGCTGTACACAAAGTAGCGCTCTGCTCCAAAAAACTGCTTTATCAGACATTACATGCAAGATAAAATAAAAGTGACATCCATTTTTCTGAAGACAGTCGGTTTTCTTCAGAAATACAGTGATATAAAAACACCCACACTCAATGTAGTTTCATAATTGAAGTGTAAATTCTGCAGATTACATCATTGTCCAGTATTGTACTGTCAGCAATTTATTATAAAAAAGTTTTTATAATTTCAAAAAACATAACTACATAAACAATAACTCACTTTCACGTTCTTACCATGACCAAAAGCACTACAGCAGCACTTCTTTATCGTCGTCTTGTCTGATGCACTCAACCAAGCTTTATAACAACGACCTCGCCCCTCCCCACCCACAAACCATTCGAATTTCCGTAGGCGGAATTATTTTAATGATATTCGAATGGGCCGTCACAAAACCCGGAAAACAAACGCTGTAGTCCAAACGAGCCGTTCGATCGATGTAGTTCTTGAAAAGGAAAAAAACAAAAACGAAATAGCCTATCTCCATTTGGAGTGGAGTTTGAGATTTGTTTGAATATCTTTTTATGCCCAAACATACACACTACAGACTGACTAAAATTCAAAAAGTGAAAAAGCATAATAGGACCCCTTTAAAATGTCATTTTTATCACAGAATTGACAAAAACATCACATTTTCAAAAAGTACACAGGGCCAAAAGTCGTCATCACACCATTTTACTGTCATTTTAAATACACTTTTAAACGTTTAACGATCATCTAAATGTCTGTTTCTAAATGGTACATCGTTCGTCCAGGCGACACTGGCTCAGGAACGCAGGACCCTTTTACTGAACATAGTATTTATCGGGTTATTCATCCGTTCGGCAGGGTAAACTCTTCTGTCATAGCCAGCTGCTCCATAGAGAGATTTTATCCGTATTCTGTCCGCTCGGCGGACTGGTGATCCTTCAGTACGGCCTATGCCTAGATGGCAACCCGCGGGCGAGAGCGCTTAATGAGGGAAGCTCAGTGAATGTCAAAACCAGCGCGATGCGTCATGCATCACCACGAGCCCTGCGGAGGCGCGACGCGCTGGCACACAACAGCCGCTGTAATGCAGTAAATCACTTATCCACTTATCCTATCTGAGTGTATATTTTTAAGACAGAGACCATACAAATTTACAGTGCATTCATCCATACTTAACGTGTAATGAATAACCGAAGAGAACGCGCTAAGTTTCTGAGCAAATAATGAAGTCAGCTCCATGTGATAGTTAAGGTGTCTTAAGAAGCGCCACCATCTCTCCTTGTCGCCAGCAGAGGGTGCGCGCGCATTGTCTGGAGCGGCGCGCCTCTCCCATGCCTCAGGTGCAGTGTACGCCAGCAACCTCTTTCAAGCATGGATAAGGATTATTCATTTTGACCGTGTCTGGTTAATTTAGAAATCTGAGAAACGAATGGCCTCAATCCATATACTATACAACACAATAGTATTTACTGAACCTGTATAGTCGATGTTCGTAAGTAAAATGCAGTGCTGGATAGGCAAAGAAACAGGCTACAAATCATTTTTTTTATAACTACTCTTATGTGAAACTTTTTGTCCCCAGAGAGAACATAAATAGATTTTCCTTCTGTGGTCCATACAAATGTGGTACATTGTTTTATAGTATATTTAAGGTAATTTATTCTATAGTTTATAATACACTCTCAGAAAAAATTACAAAAGCTGTCACTGTGCTGGTACCTTTTCAAAAGGTACACTTTTGTACCTTTTAGGTACTAATATGTACACTTTAGGTACTAATATGTACCTTTAAGGTACCAATATGGACTGTTTAGGTACAAAGGTGTGCCTTTTGAAAAGGTACCACCCCAGTGACAACTTTTGTACCTTTTTTTCTGAGAGTGTTCCCAGTTCTCCTCTTTATTACTATTCTGAGTGTGTAGCCTACTTATAAAATTAAATCTAAAACAGTAACATGCATTAGATACAACTTTAGATAGAAGGTAAATTTAGATATTAATTATAAAGCTTCTGTAATATCTGCATATAAAATTTGGATAAAACTATTTATTGGTTATCATTGTCTTGATCTTCAAAGTCATGTGTTCCGAACACACTATGTTAATATCAACAACAGCCTTTTAACTTTAGCAATAAAAAATAACATCTGAAAATCTTTATATCTTTTTTTTTTTTTTTTTTTTAAAGAAGCAGGCTACTGTAAATTAAAGTATTGGACAGTTCTGTTGACATTTCAAGCAGCTAGTTATCACACTTTTAATGGAGAGAATATTTCCCAGGGAATATTTATCAATGTTTAAGTCAATTTTAATTAAGTCAATTTTTAGGCACATTAAAGGATACAAAAAGCATTTCCTCTCGGCACACCTTGATCTTTTGTGACAATATGCCCCACCTCGCAATTTAAATGCCCTATTATAGCCTACCCTTTTAAATGTAAATAGTAATAAAGTAATTCCTGGAACAACAATGTCAAAGGTAGCCTAATATGCAAAAATGATATGTACATTTCTAACCTTTAAAACACATTTTAGTTTGAAGCAAAAACTATCATTCTAGAACTTTTTGAACTTTTTAACATAATATAATCATGATTAGAGAAATAATTTCCTCTCATTAGATTCAAAAATTCTCAGTTAAAAATGTGAATTAACCCTTGATGCAAAACATACTACGTGTGAATGCCTATGACGTAATCAATTAAAAAAGAAAGAAAGAAAGAAAAGCTTCACATAGATATTTCTTCTCTGCAACCGCGTCTAACCTCCGTGTTTTTACAGTGGTCGCCCAGGCCTCACGTGCGGGTTCTGGCTAAAGCTGCGCGTTGACTCCGGAGTCGAGTCGTGAGGCTCGCGCACGCGTCACTCCCACCACCCTAAGCACTGATAACCGGAAGCGACTATCATCCGTGATATTTAGGGAGACTAACGACAGCGGAGAGCGCCTTTCAGTGGATAAAAACATCGTCGCGTCCTCTCAATCTGTTTGACAGCAACCGCGTTTTACTGGGAGAAAAACACAATAGACGGAACTAACGGTAAAACGAAGTTATTGGAAATCGCCATCATTCAGGTTCGAGCCTGACAGGCATTGCTATGGTGAGTAAAAATTCAATTTAGAAACGTCTAGAAAGGCCTGCCACAAGAATGTTTTTTTTTTTTTTTTTTTTGCCTTATATGCAATTAAGACCGCCAAGATCATGAAAATATTGTTGTAAAACTGTTATAAATAGGTCTGTATGTTTGTCTCAAAATAGGCATGTGTTTTTCAAAAGACAGTTGGATGATTAGGACTTTGAGTCCTTCAGGCAAATGAAGAATAAGATGATGCATTAATTTAAAGGTCATCCTCTGACTGCTCAACAGAGTGGAATTATGATCACTTAACGTAAAACAAAATAATTAATCTTATCCACGTTAAGATCACGGAGGCTGAGGCATATGTTTGCGCAGTAATTCGGATCATCCAGGCACTTACAAGGAGTTTAAACGGGATTTGGATCGCATTTCGCCATATCAGGGATTTTACAAAGGATTTGTGAATGTGGAAAACTGGACAGATGTTTGGGTTTCTGTCCGCTGGTTGCCTATGGAGATGATGGTGGTGGTGGTGCTGAATATGGCTGATCTATCAAAATTAGAGAGATGCTGTTTGAACGAAGGACTGCAGTCGAATTGTTTTAAGACTAATAGATCAACACCTCTTGTTTTGAGATGTTCACAAGACGTTCGAATGTCCACATAGCACATTAATTATATTGATAATGATTGTCATTGAAAAGAGGAGCAAACGCGACCCCCTCCTTCCCTCACATTTCCACACCCACCCACCGTCGCAACACTGGCGGTTCACGAGAAGGAGGTGAAAACACAATCAGAGGACACCAGTACGTGCCAATTTGCGGTGTTAATGCGAACCTTTATGCCTCTAAAACTCGTTTACGGTGGGACATTTTTGGTCAGTGAAATAAGTCACGCCCAGAGACGTTTTTTCTGTTGCCTAGACACAGTTTAACCCTTTGGGTGTGTTTCTCGTTACGTGGAATTACATCAATCTCGGTTCTTCAGTCGGTGTCGTCTAGGGTGGAATGTTTGAGCTGTTGTAGCCCCGGGCGGTGTTTTTTTTATTTTGGGATATAAAGCTCTAGAAATGGCCGTGTAAATGGTGTCATGCTCGGAGTTCGTTGTGGTTTGGGTGGACCTCGAGCCTGCGGTATGGAAATAAACGGAGAGAAACGTCAACATGGCGACAGCTGCTTCGCCCCTGCGCTCGAGATGAATCCTCATCTATAAAGGTAAGGCCTTCAAGCTCACCTTGGGCTTCTGTCGCCACTCAATGCCAAAAATAACAATCATGATAAAAATCACCGTCGACTGGGTCCTTGTATTTGTTTAACGCGGATCTTAAGAGGTCCTCAAATGCTTGACTTGTTAAAACAATATATAGGCTACTTATAAGAAAACGCCAAAATCAACATTAGTCAATTTTGAACTTTGTCTTGGGCAGTTTTTAACAGTTTGCACTCTTCGGAAATATTATTTTAAATAATAATATAAATCAATACGTGAAATCCTAAGGACTGAAAAATCATTTATGAATGATGAATTTCTGTATTTATGATAATGGTCTTTAAAATTGCAGAGGAAATGTGCTATTATTTAATTCACCGAATCGGGCGTGTTAAACACGTAAGCGTCAATGTGTCTGAAAAACTGGCTTTAAGAATAACTCGCGAATGTGACGGCGGCGGAGGAAGCGCGTGGCGGATGAACTGAGCTGAGCCCAGGCGGAAGCGCGCGCACCTGTGTTTCAGCACCATGGAGAGCAGCTGTTGCGAATCCCTGTTTTCTACGACGAAGCAGTACGATTTTAACGCACAGTTGAGGAAAATGTGTAAAATCTTGATTAGAAAGCTGCAATGGAGCTTGTGCACTAACAGCCTCTTTAGGAAATGTCAAGTGTTTGGTGTTTTGTTTGAGTTTAGATGCTGTGTGAGTGTAAAGGGTCACTTCCTCCACATCTGTCAGAAATCATATATATACAGTCTTTTAAACACATACTGTGTCTGAATATGTATGCATGACTGTTTGACATTTGAGGGAAAGGTTTGATGGTAAATTCTGACACATTTTGGATGCCTAGAGTTGGCTTTGGATATTTTAATCCACCTTCTCAGTGACGTACTGTCAAGATCTTTCAATATCCTAGTAACATGAAGTAGCATGCAGGATCCAGTAAGGTGACATGTTTTATATGGATGGTATATGCTAGTTTTGGATTTTTGATCAAGTCTAAATGATACACATATATATTTATTTTTTCTTTTGGTAATGACGTTAAAATCTGAACTTTACAGGTATTATTATGGTACCAGAGGAGCTTAGAGAATTGTCTGTTTTTTTGACAGCTCATCAAAATGGTGAGTAGTCGCACCCTTGATTTTACCCAGGAGTACCTACTGTGTATTTAAATTGTGCCAGTGCCCCCCAGCTCCTCTCTGAGGTTTGGTTTGACCCTGGAGACAGGTGTGCATTAGGGAAGGGCTGGGAGTAATGGGACCCAAGAGGATTGGCTCATTTTTGGAGGGGGGTTGAATAAGTGGATCATTGGATGAGTGTGTGGATGAGTGAATGCATGGATGAGGGAGTTGTTTTTACCTTTGTCTCCAGAGGGAACAGGGCTGAACTGGCTGGGTGATGGTAGGGAGAGAGAAACAGCTCATAGTGCTCACTCACAGACCCACACGCAAACAGTTGCTTGCTGAATATTAGTCACAGTTGCACACTGAAATCTAGCCCAGAGAAGACCAGGGCACCCAGGAAGATTTTGTCTAGAAGACATTGTTAGCAGGAGTTCTGCATAGAAAAATTTCACTTTAATTTTCAATTTAATGGAACTCAAACTTAGTCATTGCACAGAGAAACGGTATCTAAAAAATACTGTAGTTCACCCAAAAATGAAAGTCTGGTAATAAAAAAAAATCTATAATTAAGACGAAGGCAAGTCCTCTTGCTGTAATATTGCTTTCTTCAGTGAAAAAGTCATTTGTCTGAATCAGGAGAGAAATATGCACAGATCAAGCAGTGAACAGTCCAAAACAGTTCTAAAGAATTATTTCAGTGGATTTTGATGTGAGAGGTCAACAGGGGATGGACCTTTTCACTGGAAGAAGTGTTATTATTATTCATGGAAGAAGCTTTGTTTTACAAACATGCAGCTTTTTATATTAGAAGATGTTAATTAATGGTCTGGAGGTATGATGATTACCTGTGGGTAATTGTGATGTTTTTATCAGCTGTTTGGACTCTTATTCTGACGGAACCCATTCACTGCAGAGATCCATTGGTTAGCTAGTAATTCTAAACTTCTCCAAATCTGTTCCGATGAAGAAACAAACTCATCTATATCTTTGGATGGCCTGAGAGTAAGTACATTTTTTAATGTTTTTGCATGAATTGCTCCTTTAAAATATGTTTCAATTTATTATATCAGTATATCTTAATTATGATTCATACTCTGGGCATGTAATTTTCACACAGATTTGTCTAAGGATGTAAGTTAAACAAGTTTTTCAAAATCTGCAAGTTTTTTCACCTAGTTATTTGTGTAAAAGGAAAGAGTGAATAGCAGATTTTATTTGGTCACAGATTCACAGTTTTGAAAATGTTTTCATCTTCATTCATTAAACGTGGACATGATCTATGGATCCACAAAGAGATTACTGATTTTTCAGTTTGCTTGGTGAAATGTTTATTGCAACTACTACTATGCCTTTCCAGTTGGATGAGGACTAAGGTTTTGAATCATAGGTGGTTTGGAGCAGTGTCAGCTGTTGTTTGTGTAAAAAGAAATCCTACTTCTAGAAAATTCTAGAAACTAAAACAATTACTGTTTTTATATATATATATATATATATATATATATATATATATATATATATATATATATATATATATATATATATATATATATATATATATATATATATAAATAAATAATAATCCACAGCTGTCAACTATATTGATTCATTTTGATTCAGGTCATGATTATTTGAACTTTTAAAAAGTATTTTAAAAAAAAGGAAGTATGGTGCCTGAGCATTTGGATTTGGAAAGGCAAACAGTAGCTGGAGATGGACTGAAATTATAGCATCAAATGGTTTAGAAAATATTAAGAAGAATCAGGTCTCCATTTTTTTGTCTTGAATCCACCAAGATTTTGTTTAAAGATGTAAATATCTACATGTTTTGGGGGGATGGGTGGGGATTGAATTTCAAAATCCATTTTAGAAAGCCAGATGCATGCTCAGGTGCCACTTATGTATGTAATCATGAATGTAAACATCTACCAAAACTGGGTTTTGGATTCCAGTGTGAGTTCTGTGACACAGTGTGTACGTTATACAGCAAATAAATAAATGGACATAAAATATTGATTTACCTTGAAATAGTTATGTGATAAAAGACACAGCGATATAAGAAATTGGTCAGTTATACAGTTTGACTGAGGAATTCTTTGATTGACCAATCAGAATCAAGTACAAATTGCCATGCAGTAAAACACACTTTGGTTCAGAAGTTTGGGGTTGATAAGATTTTTTTAAAATGTTTTTGAAAATAAAAACAGTGATATTGTAAAATATATTTCAATTTAATATAACTTTAATATAATTTAAAATGTAATTCATTCCTGTGATAGCAAAGCTTAATTTTTTAGCAGTCTTCAGTGTCACATGATCCTTCAGAAATCATTCTAATATGCAGATTTGGTGCTCAAAAGAATCACTATAACTATAACATTATTATCAGTTGTGAAATCAGTTGTGCTTCTCAATATTTTTATAGAAATGGATACATTTTTTGAATAGATTTTTTAGTTTTAAATTGATTTTTAGATGTAATAGTTATTGCTGTCATTCTTGCTGAATAAAATATATTTCTTTAAAAGTAAAATAATCACTGACCCCAAACTACAAAGTACAGTATGAGCATTTCAATATTTACAGTGATCTCTTTCCCTCCGTCATGCTTTCTCCATTTCTATATCTCTTTCTTCTTCCACCCCATATCTTACATGTCTTTATTCTTTGAGACGGGGGATTTGTAGGGGTCATGGAGCCCCTGGGAATGGAACTGATTTGCTCTGAGTACACACCCAGTTTGGTGCTCACAGCTCTTGCCACAGCACAAGGCAGCAGGCCAGACTGGCTATTTATGCCTGGTGACCCGCAGGCATTGCTGCTCTACTGTAACATACAGAGCTGGTACAACCATCCGGTTCTGTAAACACACACACACTCAAAAGCTGCATCTAATGGCACTGCATGAACGTTAACAGCCTCTTAATTGGTAATAGTTACTGTATGAAATCTTCTTCTGAGTCTCCAGTGTGATGCTGATCATTCTGTTTTAAATTGCCACAGATTGACTCAATTCATAAAAATGAAAGACTTCCACTGTAATGATCAGTCTCCTCTCGCAGCCACTATGTGTTGAAAGTGTGATTTCCTTCCTTCAGCTCCCAGAGTGACCGGAGATTAGCTTGTGCAGCTACCAGAGCAGGATGTCAATATGGCTGCTCAGCTGCTCGTTCCACCCGGACCTGACAGCTTCCGGCACTTCTTGCCTGAGTCTCTCGCTGCTATCGAGCGCCGCATTGCAGAGGAGGCTGCCCAACGGCCCAAAGGTGAGAGACGGCCTGATGATGATGATGAAAACGGGCCCAAACCCAACAGAGATTTGGAAGCGGGAAAATCCCTGCCCTTCATCTATGGAGACATTCCACCCGAATTTGTGTCCGTCCCACTGGAAGACCTGGACACCTACTACAGCAACCAAAATGTATGTGTGAAATTTTTTTTTTTAAATGGAAGCTTCTTATTTATGTTTAGACTGTTGTTAGTCTGTTGTTATAATGTGTATAACTCTCTGTATGTAACGCCTTGTGAAAAAGAGATTGTTGCAGATTGTGTCCACTGTAACCACAATCCAGTTTTCTCTGCTTCAGACCTTTATAGTATTGAATCGCGGGAAGACTATATTCCGTTTTAATGCTACGCCGGCTTTGTATATTTTGAGCCCCTTCAATCCATTGAGGAGAATCTCCATCAAGGTCCTGGTGCATTCATATCCTTTATCATCTGAATGGATGTATGGAAGCATCTAAACAAGGTATAGATTAGTCTCAAATAGCCAGACTTTTTACTTGCAACACATTCTGGTCCACACTCATTTTATTAGAAGACTTACACAGGAACCAACAATTGACAATCTGACCAAAATACATACTGTATAACATTCAAAAGTTTGGGCTCTAAGATTTTTTTTAATTTTTGATGAAAGATGTCTCTTTAGGCTGCATTTATGTGACCAAAAATACAGTAAAATATTAGTATTGTGAAATATCATTACAGTTTAAAATAACTGTTACTCCAGTTTTTAATGTTACATGATCTTTCAGAAATCATTCTAATTTGCTGATTTGGTGCTCAAGAAATATTTCTTAATATTATCAATGTTAAAAACAGTTGTGATTCTTAATATTTGGTTTGGTTGACTCCAAACTTTTAAACATTAGTGTAAAGTACAATTCTGCTTCTGTTGTAAGTTTATTTGTTTGCTACCAAGTTCCTTAAAATATAACTAGTAATAACAACTTAGTTATTGTTGGGTGTGTATATATACAATATTTGTGTGTGTTTATGTTTTTTTTGTGTGTGTATATTCCTTGACGGCTGCTTACAATGTTCAGTTTTTTGATCATGTGCACAATCTTGACCAACTGCATCTTCATGACCCTCAGCAATCCCCCGGACTGGGCCAAGAATGTGGAGTAAGTCATATAATTAACACAGTTGTGCATTGGGATTTTACAGTTTAACCTAAGTTATAACCAAGTTATAACCCAGTTTAACCAAAATGATCAGTCTTTCACTTTTTAGGACGATGAACTAAAC
Organism: Cyprinus carpio; assembly: GCF_018340385.1. NCBI lineage: Eukaryota > Metazoa > Chordata > Actinopteri > Cypriniformes > Cyprinidae > Cyprinus > Cyprinus carpio. Next base: position 273,973 of record NC_056577.1, read on the forward strand.
ATATCGATGATCTTGTAAATACTTGTATGGACATGATTTTGTCCAAAAAAGTGATCTGCTGATTGTGTCCCCTATGTATATCAGGGGCGTTTCCATAGTACAAAAATAAAACAATGCAAATATTACAAAATATAACAAAAAAAGTGTATAAATCACTCGGTTTTCTAAACAGCAACACCAGCAAGTTAAGTTATAGTGGGAGTCCATGTCTCTCTCACCTCCCCTGAGCCTACTGAATTTTAACAGACCCCCTAAAATTAGCAGAGAGTTTGCTACAGTAAGTAGCAAATCAGGGTTTTGTGGGAATGTATTTAAATAAATAATTTACCCTAAATTATTATTTTTTTTGGTTTGTTTGTTTTTTGCAGTTTAACATATATGGTCACTATGAGGTCTTCTTCTTTTGTGTGTTTTGTGCCCTGGAATTTTTTTCCAATAGGAACTTAATTGTTCTTAGTGAAGTTTTGTTTGTGTGCAATCAGGTACACGTTCACAGGGATCTACACTTTCGAGTCCCTGATAAAGATCCTGGCACGGGGCTTCTGCGTGGGGAAGTTCACTTTCCTGCGAGACCCCTGGAACTGGCTGGATTTCAGTGTCATTCTGATGGCGTAAGTATCTCTGATGACAAATGTTTCTCATGCTTATTAATTTGTATTAATATACGAGTCATACAAATGAGTCTGTAGACTGTTTTTCCTGAGCTGTTAATGAGAGTTTGCGCACATTGATGAAGGAAAGCTGGTGAATCCATGTCAGTTGCTGTTGTGTGAGTTTGAGCGAGTGTGTTTGGCGTGCATGTGTGTGCGTGCTTGTGGTAAACTCTCTATTTGATTCTACAGGTATGTAACTGAGTTTGTAAACCTAGGCAATGTGTCAGCTCTCCGCACTTTCAGAGTGCTCAGAGCTTTGAAAACTATCTCAGTCATCCCAGGTAAGGGATGTGTGTGTGCGCGTGCGTGTGTGTATCGACGTGCGCATGCGTGTGCGCGTAAACACAGGTGTCAGTCAGATGTGTGTCTCTGTGTGACGTTTCCCTCTGCTACCCTGTCCTGTCCTAACATGTGTGCGTGTGTTTGTGCGTGTGACCCCTTCCCCCTCCACCCTCCCTACAGATATGTAACAGAATTTGTGGATCTGGGCAATGTCTCAGCACTGAGAACCTTCAGGGTTTTACGAGCACTCAAAACTATATCAGTGATTCCAGGTGAGGGCTAGCTCACAGGCTGCCTCTCTCTCCATTTGAGCTCTCGCTCACTCCATCCTCTCCTCCGCTGGCCTCTCTCTCTCATTCTGTCGCTCCCAGCGGTCAGAGAAAGCAGGAATCCACTCGGGCGTAAAAAACGGGATTCCAGGCTTTTAAAAACACATTCTATAGTTTTCCTTATATTCCTTCTGCCGGGCTCTGCTCTGTTATTTCCCAAAGACCATCACACCTTGGGAAAGGTCTCCCATCATGACTTGGGAAATAGACAACTGGGCATTTTTGAGTTGTGTTGGTTTTTTTTGTTTGTTTTGTTTTTGCATGAGACATTGCTGAAGCCTATAGCCTGAGATAGAGAACTTGAGACCCTCTACTCTTCTCTTCTCCTCTGTCTGCTGTTTGAGTTCTATGTGCATGTGCATCGTCGGCCGTCCCTGTTATATGCCGTGCTGTGTGCGTGTGTGTGTTTGTGTTAAACACACACAAATGCACGCATGCACATGCAACACTTGCACTAACTGTCTTACATTGCATGCTTTAATGTTGTTTATATGCAATGTCAAAACATTTATTCAACATGCAAACTAATATTTAAAACCATATTTTAATCATCAAAAGCTTCTGATTGCTTTCTTTTTACTAATTATTTAAAACAGAATGTTTTCTAGATTTTTTTCTGTTATTCTAGTTTTAAAAAGGATTCGAGAAACTATAATGTCAAAATTATAAGGTAATGTTATATACTGCCAGAATAGTTCAGCAAAAAATGAACATTCTACACTTTTTTTTTTTTATTCGGCATTATTCCAAACTAAACCTGTATGCTGTTTTTATAAGATATCTTTGTGTAAAATGTAGATCAGAATTTGACTCTTAATTTAAAGATACACTATAGAAGATTTTCAAGATGACAACAAACCTGATTTAATTTTCTTTATTGTCGTCACACAAAGCTGTCATCTGACCTCAGAGGCTTGAAATATAGTGTACCATTTGTATAGGACATTATTATGGTGCTTTCATGGTGTCTTTTTGGAGCACGACAGCGCTGTGGTTGCTATGAACTGTGACCCTATAGAATAGAGCTGTCAATTTCTTTCTTTTACACAAAAAAAAAACAACATACAGGTTTAGAATGACATGAGGGTGAATAAGTAATGAGTTTCTGGGTGAACCATTCGTGCAATTAAAAAAAAAAAAAAAACATCACTATGACAGAAACAGTAACACTTTAATAATAAGGTGCCATTTGTTAACATTAGTTAGTTCATTAAGTATTATGAACTAACAATGAACAAAATTTTACAGTATTTTGGTTCATGGTAATTTATAAATACATTGTTGTTCATTGTTATTCATGTTTGTGATAAACAATATTAATTTGCACAAAATGTATAACTGTATCAGTAAACATATGACTTTATATATACCTACATAAATAAATGTAATGTAGCATATCATTCTACGTAATGTTAGCGTATTAGACCTTATTCTAAAGTGTTACCATAAGAGCCTTCCAGATCTATGTAGCTGTATTATGCATTCTCACATTGTGTTTGAGTTGTTGTGTGTATCGTGTGTTTGTGACCACCGTTGCGTGTTCCTCAGGGCTGAAGACTATCGTTGGCGCTCTGATCCAGTCCGTGAAGAAGCTGTCAGACGTGATGATCCTGACTGTGTTCTGTCTGAGTGTGTTTGCTCTGATCGGACTGCAGCTCTTCATGGGAAACCTGCGGCAGAAGTGTGTGAAGATGCCGGAGGTCAATGTCACTGAAAACCTGACCTCCACGCTGAACTATAGTGCCGGTTCAGAGCTGAACAACACCTTTAACTGGAAAGAATACACTAGTAATGAGAGTAAGTGAATAATGTGTGTGCTTCTGTGTGTGTGTTATTGAGATGCTCGTTGACACTACATGTCCTTGAGGATGTGAGGAATGCTCCACTGGCCCAAGAAAAATGAGTCATCGAGTGCTCAAAGCACTCTTATGGTTGTGTGTGTGGATCTGTGTTGCCTTGCAGTGAGTGTGCTTTAAAGGCTAGCCTTTTTTCGACAATTTAGACAAATATACTTCTTTCAAGCAACATGATTCTCTGTTAGAAACATATCCTGTGTGTATATGTTCAGCTTTTTATTATGTTTCTTGACATTATCTTGTGCCTTTCCCCTTTTAGGTAATTATTATTTCCTCCCAGGCCGCAGAGATCCTCTGCTATGTGGAAATTCAAGCGATGCAGGGTGAATATGTTCTTTTAGATTGCACATGCTAGTGAAATTTAAACATCATAGAATATATAATGTAAATAGATCAGATGTTTTAATATAAAGAAAAGTTTTTTCACTTGAAATTCTGCATGTTCTCTTAACAATCTAACATCTCAATTTTTAATTGGTTCAGTTTATATAATGCAGTGGTTTTCAGCCCTTTTGATTCTAAGCTAATGTGTACTTCTCTTACTTTTAGCATTTTAACTAAGATGTATGTAAATGTAACTATAACCATGGGCGACATGGACATGGACATGGGGTTAAGAAAAAAAAAAGGAAAAAATAAAGAAAAATTTGGATGTAAGCATCAAAACAATGCCCTACCGTATTGCAATGCATCAAAGCAGTCAATTTACTGGTTGATATGTCCCGATCTCAATAAAGTTTACACACACTTTTGGTCCATGGTTAGATCTCGCTCCGGACACGGGCTGTCTGATGAGGTTTGGCCAGGACCGGTTCCAGAATTAAATCACTGGGACTGCTTTCACATTTATTTTATGTTCAGTGCCCATCACTGCTATTTCGAGAGTGAATCTCGCATAAATATGTGGATGTCATGTGTCCGAAAAACGAAAGACAAATTTTTTTTTTTTTTTTTTTTTTTTTTTTTTTTTTTTTTTTTTTGTTTTTTTTTTTTTTTTTTTTTTTTTTTTTTTTTTTTTTTTTTTTTTTTTTTTTTTTTTTTTTTTTTGTTTTTTTTTTTACAAATTCTGAATGGATTATACCCTAGAAAAGTGCGCAAAGTGTGCTTCCTTTATCACGAAAAAAAGCGTCACTCATCTTTGTTCATTGCGATCTCACAAAGTTCCATTATAATCAATGAAGCTCTCTAACTGCACAATGGATCTCTTATTTACATCACGTCTGCACTAGTCATGAGATGATTCAAGACGCGTGCAAAAACTGCACTTAAAAACTGTGGCGCTTGAGTTTTTTTTACTTATTGAGACCCCCTGAAAGTTTGCTGAGGCCCCGGCCTCCTGGTTTAGAACCACTGATATGATGTCCCGTGTTGGGATAAATAACTCTTTTTGACTGAATATGCTGAAAATATTTTTCTACTTCCTGGGATTACAGGCAGTGTCCAGAGGGCTTCATGTGTATAAAAGCAGGTCGTAATCCTGACTACGGCTACACAAGCTTTGACACATTCAGCTGGGCCTTCCTCTCACTCTTCCGACTCATGACACAAGACTTCTGGGAAAACCTCTACCAGCAGGTACATCCCTGATATCAGCTCAATTTCATTCTGTAGACATGAAAAGACTACATCCTTCTACAATGTCTAGGACATGGCTATGTATTTCCTATTAACATTATACCACACCATTGTTTCTTGAATCTCCAGAGCCATAGCAAAAAAAAAGTTTTGATACTTTAATAATAAAGAAACCATTATATATAAATTTAGCCCATTTTCCTGTATGCATTAAAAAACATCAGCATCTATCCATTAACTAATCAATATCTTTTTACTTGTTTTCTCATTCCCTTTCTTCCAAAAAGAAGTATTTTTGTAACATTTTGTTTGTGAATGTGTTTTTGTCTCTCACAGACCCTGCGTGCAGCTGGAAAGCCCTATATGATCTTCTTTGTTCTTGTGATCTTCCTGGGCTCCTTCTATCTGGTAAATCTCATCCTGGCTGTGGTGGCCATGGCATATGACGAACAGAACCAGGCCACCATAGAAGAGGCTCAACAGAAAGAGGAGGAGTTTCAAGCAATGCTAGAACAGCTAAAGAGACAACAGGAAGAGGCACAGGTAGCTAACACACACACACACACACACACATACTAGCATGTCAGAATACACAAGCATACATTTACTTGCACAGAGAGTTTTTTTTTATTTTTATTTTTTACAATTTTTTACATTGGTTTACAGTTATTATGTTTTCTCATTACTTTTGTTTGATCATTATTTTGTTGTCGTTTCCTGACCTTTGATCTCTTCCTCTGCCTTCGTCATCTCTGAAGTTTCTCAGCACCACACTCGCTGTGGCTAACACTGCCCTGTCGCCATGGAAACCAACAGATTATGAGAGCGAGTGAGGGAGAAAAAGACAGAAACAAGAGGGAAACAGAAAGCGAGAAAAACAGAGAAAGAGACAAAAAAAGGAAAGATGTAGATTAACTCCAAAATGGCAACTGTGCGTTCTCTATGGTGGCAGATAGATAGATAGATAGATAGATAGATAGATAGATAGATAGATAGATAGATAGATAGATAGATAGATAGAGTGAGAGGTCATCTTGAATCTAGATAGATAGATAGATAGAGTAGATAGATAGATAGATAGAGATGAGAGGTCATCTTGAATCTAGATAGATAGATAGATAGATAGATAGATAGATAGATAGATAGATAGATAGATAGATAGATAGATAGATAGATAGATAGATAGATAGATAGAGTGAGAGGTCAGTTACTTTTACTTTTTACTAGTATTTGGGATTATTACATGTGATTCCAAAAAAGTGGCAAAGGTCAACAATTAATGTGACAAATACCTGTAATTTAGTTCTGATCACATAAAGCGATCCTCCCTCCTTCTTCAGTGCTCACAGTTTTATCCATCTCTTCTCTCTGCTTTCGGTGTGTGAGCTTGAACTAAGTCTACCCCTGGTTGGTTGCCCCTGACTACGGTGCTTGTGCTGTGATTGGTTTGCAGGTTGCCGCGGCGGCAGCAGCAACAGAGAGTGGGGAGTACAGCGGGAGGGGGGGGCTTGTCAGAGGAAAGCTCCTCCGGGGGGTCCAGACTCAGCTCCAAGAGGGCTAAAAGAGCGAAGGAATAGGAGGAAAGAAAAGAAAACAAAGGGAAGAAGAAGAGAAAGCCGATCAGGAAAAAGTTCCATAAGTCCATCTCAGAGGACAGCATCAGACGGCCTGGATTTCGATTCTCCATCGATGCCAACCGACTCTCGTATGAAAGAAATGTTCCACTCCAAACCAGGTGACCACCTCCTTTGTGTGGCATTGTGGGAAATGTTGTTTGATAAATGTTTCTGAATTTGTCAGATAATTTCTCATCTTCTTAAACATATTGTTTACCGAGGTGGGTGGAGTGCTAATCAACTAAAGAAGAGTGATAGGGAGGCATGTTCAGCTATGCACTTATACACGGAGGATTACAGGGTTAAATGTGGCAACAAGATGCATTTACACAGATGCTTCAAAATAACCCAAATGTAAATGTGGTTGAGATGTGGTTTCATTTCATTGTAACAAATCTGAATCACCAGAAATCTATTATAAAACATAAAACATACATGCAACCATTGCAATGGGGTTATTGCATATGCATGCAAATGAATCTGCAGTAACATTATTCACAATAAAATCTACCATGAGACAAATCGAATATACAGTTTTGAAATCGACATAATATGAGCACTTGACATAAACATAGAAAGAAAACTAAATGAACCAACTTTTACACAATTTTTGCACCAGCTGATGGTAGAAATGCCAACAGGCAAGAGCAGCAATTTTGATGATGACAAAAACAAACCAGATCTGCAGGGACATTAGTACAAAAGATAGTAGTCTTAAATAAACTTATGTGTTCATGTTTTGATGCATTTTGGAGTTTGGGGTAGGTAGCATGTCCGAATCCACTTTTGCTAGATTAAGGATGGGAAAAAATGGTTTGGTGCCTGGTGCGGGGTCTAAAGGACTGTTCCTATTCTCTTAATGAGTAATGGGTGTGTTTTTGGCATAACATGCCATAAACCAATCAGAGTCTCATCTCCCATTCTCTTTAAAAGCCAGTTGCGCTCGCACCATGGTGGATGCGCTATTTACATGGCGGTATTTACAAGCAGAAAACTGAGCGCTTCTCTAACGAGGAAGCAGATCTGCCTGTCGTGCGTAATTCTGATACGTGCAAATGACTATCCATTATGACATGTAGGCATTTTTATATTTATGTAAACAATAATAATCTTTAAATTTTAATCCTTTAATTTTTCATTTTTAAAAATGTTTGAGTACTGCTGTGCATCCCTGTGTGTAATAAGCAAAGTGTATGCGTGTTGTGCACCCGCCTATAGGTGCATATTACTCACGCACTGTTTAAATAACAAAAAAGGAAAAAAAATATTGCGCCAGGCTTTAGACCAGGTTTTTGTTTTGGTCAAATGCACAGTCTATTTTCAGTTGCCTCAAAATAGCAACGCGCCAGCAATGCGCCTGAAAACACGCGTCGTTGCGCTGAACAGACACCTGTTCGTTTTCAGGACCCATTCACAAACTCTTCCATGGGCGCTTTCACAGGTCGGGTGCAAATGTATTTGCTATTTAAACAACATGGCTCCAGACGTAAAAATGACAACTGCATCGGGCTGAAATACTAGCAAAAAAACACTTGCGTTGCGCCTGGCAGCGCATTGTGCAGGGTGTATGATAGGGCCCTTTTTGTTGTCGTAAAGCACGATATTCACTTCAGACTTTATAATGGAATACTTTACATTTCTCTTAGTTTTTTTTTTTCTTTTTCTTTTCAGTCTCTTCTCAGCATTCGTGGATCTCTCTTCTCCCCAAGGAAGGAGAAGAAGAAACAGTCGTCGCCAGTCTGTTCAGGTTTTCGCGGCTAGAGCGCTTCGAGATTCGGCTCCAGAAAATTACTTGTTTGCGGAGTGAGCACAGCACGTTTGAGGATAGTGAACAGTCGCGTGCGTGATCGCTCTTCGTTACGCTCATTGTATTGAGAGACGAAAGTTCCACTCTGTCAGTCCATGTGCAGCCTTTGCTCCCAGAATTATGCTCCCATCCCACGGAAAAAATGCACTGCAACAGGTCCGATTCGTGCAATGGATGTGGTCTCCCTGGTGGGCGGACATTCTGGTGCAAACATACATCACCATCGGACACTTTCTTGTTACGTCTGAGGTAGAGCAATCTGAAATGCCTATTTCTGTTACATATCTGTTAAATATTCTTTGATATTATATGCTAGATACACTCCACATTTCACACACAAAAAACAGACACACAAATACACCATATAGGATTTTTGCAGAGTGAAAATGTAATGTTGGCTGTTAGTATACAGTATATGTTGGTTTGTCCTGGTGATTTTGTATTTAGCACATGTAAATATTTTCACATTCTTTACTTGCATAATAATCTGTATATAACCTATATATATATATATACATCTTAGGATATATACTATAAGAACACTAATAGTGCTCAGTTCTCATGATATGGTTTTTTTTTTTCCCTTCTAGGGACAAAACCACCTGAAATCTGATGGCACGTAAAAAAACGTTCAGGATCACACCAGCCGTGCTGATTATCTGGACGAGACAGTAGCCCTAAAAAAGAGCTTCTGATGTGCCAGCATTCTGACCAATACTATGGAAGGTCTGAAACACACTGCCCTCACACATGTAAACAAATGTTTTAAAAGTGCATTTACCATAATGTTTTCATTTTGTTCTCTGTGATTTCTGAAGAGAATAAATAAATAATATTAGTTAGAAATAAATCAATCAGTATGTTGTTTCAGTTGTGTCTGAGTATTCCTGAGTTCTCATTCACTCTGTAGTTTTACGCCTAAAAAAAAAACAAGTTTCGTACAAACTAGAGAAGCATGATGTTCAGGTAAAACTAAAGTAATTAGTTAGCATTACATGTATATGTAAACAGTTTGTTTTATGTATGTTCTTTCATATAGATATTAAACGGTATATCTCGTCATATGGTCAAAAAAGTTCCATATTACATACTGATTTCGCTAGGAAAGCAACTAAGATCACCTCACACATATATGCACAACACACACCACTCGCACACCCTAGTCATGTCACTGACCATTTACAACATTGACTTTAAGTCACTTAGCCTGCTGACAGGCAAGTGCAATTATTCGGAACGTCCTCACAGTGCACTCTCACCCCATTATCTAATTTTCAGTCAGCACATACACACACAATCTTCCAATGACAATGAAGACTGTAATAGTTTGGGGCATTCAACCATAATCTGAAAGCTCTTGAAAGCCATTAACTAATCTGTAATGATTTCTGTTCCAGAACTTGAGGAATCACGGCAGAAGTGCCCTCCAGTGGGTACAGGTAGTTTGACCTGACTAACTTCCTGCATCTGGGACTGGTTCTTCCAGAGCCTGGTGAAGGTTAAGAATATTGTAAAATATGTATTTTTTTCCTGTTAACTTCCTAACCCAAACTTTTGACCTAGAGATATTCTTAGCAGGTTTCAGGAGATTTTACCCGTATATACATTATGATTATTTCTGAGTCAGATCTGTTAATCTTATTAGTGTTTGATCTTGCTGATTCTCAAAGTGTGTCTTGTTGTGTGGCAGGTGTTGAACCTGTTCCTGGCCTTGCTGCTGAGCTCTTTCAGTGCCGATAATCTGGCCGCCACTGATGACGACAGCGAAATGAACAACCTGCAGATTGCCGTGGGCAGAATACAGAAAGGTATCGCTTTTGTCAAGTCCACTTTACGCCAGTTTCTCCAAAGCCTCTGCCTGGCCGGCTCCAAACCTCGTGCTTTAGATGAAGAGAAACCCCTTGACGACCTCCACAGTGACGGCAAGGAGAATTGCTTGTCCAATCACGTTCCGGTGGCCATCGACCTCACTAAAGACTATCTGAAGGAGGGCTGTATCTCCCCTGGCAATGGGGTGGAAGGTCACGTAAAGTATGGGATTGAGGAAGGCGACTACATGTCGTTCATACACAATCCCAGCCTCACTGTTACAGTACCGATTGCGGTAGGAGAGTCGGACTTTGAAAATCTGAACACGGAAGATTTCAGTAGTGACTCGTCTGACATCGAGGGCAGTAAAGAGGTAAGCCAGATTTCTACAGCTAAACAGAAATTTCAGTTTTAAAATGCATGAAACAGTTCTGAATTTTTGTGTTTCAGTGTGGGAAAGAGTTGCTATATAACATAATGTAAAAAAAGAGTCATATTTAATGGTTGAATTTATTGTTTTAGGTTTGTTTGTAATCCATCAGGAGTCAATGTCTCTTTCCCTATAGGGGACAAACAGTTGTGTTGTGTCATATTACCATTGCATCATTCTCTGCTCAGAGCTGCAGCCCATTGTGTGTGTGTTTGTTTTTACTGTTCCATGGGCTTCAGGGCAGTTTGCCCCTGTTCATCTGCAGCTAGTTAAGACAAACCTCTGGGCACTGTAGCAGGTAGACTTTCTGAGTTATATTCATTATATCAGTACAACATTCTCATAAACATGCACAGCCTCGCACACACATAACCTCTCACACACTCTAATGTGTATTATTTACGACCAACTGAGCAGGCATGGCATCATGCATCCACGTAAAAAACGTTCAGGATCACACCAGCCGTCTGATTATCTGGACGAGACAGTAGCCAGAAAAAGAGCTCTGAGTGTGGCCAGCATTCTGACAAATACTATGGAAGGTCTGAAACACACTGACCTCACACATGTAAACAAATGTGTTAAAATTGCAATTTACCATAATGGTTTCATTTTGTTCTCTGTGATTTCTGAAGAGAATAAATAAAATAATATTATTTATAAAATAAATCATCAGTAATTTGTTCAGTTGTGTCTGAGTATTCTGAGTTCTCATTCACCTGTAGTTTTACCCTAACAAATGTTTCTGTACAAACTAGAAGCATATGTTCAGGTAAAACTACAAGTGAATTGAATTCACATACATATATATGTAAACAGGTTTTGTTTATGTATGTTCATATTATGATATTTAACTGTATATCTAGTCATGCAAAAAGTACAATTACATCACAGATTAGCTATGAAAGCAAAATAAGATCACCCTCACACATATATGGCATCATTTCACACAATTCACTGCGCACACTCATGTACTGACGCTTTAAACACTGACTTTAAGTCAAGCTGCTGACATGCAAGTGCAATTTTATTTCTTTTGAAGGCATACTCACATGCACTCTCAACTCCTCAGCTATTCTAATTTTCAGTCATCACATACACACACAATCTTCCAATGAGACAATGAAGAGCATGTAATCGTTTTGCAATTCCAACCATAATGAAATCTGAGAAAGCTGTTGAAAGCCATACTAATCTGTAAATGATTTCTGTTCACAGAACTTGAGGAATCCATGACAGAAGTGCCCTCCATGTTGGTACAAGTTTGCCAACAGCTTCCCTGAACAGGACTGCTGTCCAGCCTGGCTGAAGGTGAAGAAGATTGTGAACATGGTGGTGATGGATCCATTTGTAGACTTGTGCAACTTTTGCATTGTTCTCAACACCCTCTTTATGGCTATGGAACACTACCCTATGACACCAGGGTTCAGCCATGGCTGCTGTCAGTTGGGAACCTAGTGAGCTCTCGATGCCAGATTCTCATTTTAATACAGTATTTTAAGTGTTCGTTGATTTGAATCAGCATAAAAACAATTACAACAAATACAAAACTGTTAGTTGTAGTATACTACTAAGTTTAAGCAAATTCCTATGATGCATTCAAATCTTTTTGAAACATTGAATGTAGATTTGGAAACATTTAATGCACTGTGTAAATGTTCTTATTGTTGGTTTGGTGTTGAGATTTTTAGTTCAGTTGGTAGTTGTTAGGATTGTTTTGGTGTTGATCTGTTCCTTTTGGGCTCTGTGCAGGTATTCACAGGAATCTTCACAGCAGAGATGTGTGTCTGAGTGTTAGTACTCTAGATATATTACTACTTCAAGAAGGCTGGAATATATTTGATGGCATCATCGTGAGCCTGAGTCTTATGGAACTGGGCCTGGCCAATGTTGAGGGACTTTCTGTGTTGCGGTCTTTTAGATTGGTGAGCAATTCTTTATTCTCATACAGTGGTGTTTAAGGTTTAAGACCACTAGTGAAAATACTTCTGTTTTGCTTTTTTTATTTTCATTATAAATTGTATCATCAACATAATTTGGGTAAAATTCTAGACAGTAGCACTTGAGGCTTTATAAATCTACATGCTTGAGCAAGTTTTGGACTCTACTACTATGGCTGATACCATTTCAGAAACCCAAATGTTGGCTTTTTCTAACATTCCTGACAGCGGTGCTTGTCTCATTCTCTCTCTTGGTTAAGAGTCTTTAAGCTGGCAAAGTCTTGGCCCACGCTGAACATGCTGATAAAGATCAGTAGTAACTCAGTTGGTGCTTTGGGAAATCTAACCCTCGTCCTTGCCATCATAGTCTTCATCTTAGCTGTGGTGGGAATGCAGTTGTTTGGAAAAGAGCTACCGTGAGTGTGTGTCTGCAAGATCTCGGAAGACTGTGAGTTGCCACGGTGGCACATGGATGATTTCTTCCACTCCTTCCTGATTGTGTTCCGAGTGCTTTCTTGTGAGGGATCGAGGCTCATGTGGGACTGCATGGAAGTGGCGGGGGTCAATGTGTCTCCTCGTCTTCATGATGGTCATGGTCATTGGGAATCTGGTGGTAAGATCAGTCATGTTACACAGTGACACCTGGAAGATAGTTCCCTCTAACTTTCTTCTTCCTGTCTTCCTTTTTATTACGTCTCATGTACATTTTACATTTGCAATTTTATGCTTTCTGCATTAATAAATGGGATTTTGCCAAGTAGGGCGTGCTACTGGATCCAACATCTTTGTAGGTCTTGCAAAAGAAACATTCATATGAACAAATCATATTTTTGAGGTTGAAAAAGTAGGGTAAAAGGCTAAAGGGCTCTGAGTTCAGAAACTTCCCTGTCCCTGTGATTTTAGGTATGTAATGGATTAAGGGTTTGGGGAATAGGACTAGGTTTGTTTTTGCACGGGATGTTGATCAAGGAACACTCCTACTTTTCAAATTCCAGTCATTTGATGTACCCATTTGGAACACTTTAGATATTTCAAGACATTGTTTTACAGCTAGCCTAAATGGCAAAAAAATATTTGCTTTGCATGATGCTGCATATATGAATGTCTCCTCAGCATAAAAGCCAAGACTTCTGTTGAAGCATGAATTAGAGCCAACAAAGCAATTTTTAAATTATTCAAGTCAAGTCAAAACATGGATTTTATTTTATTTTATTTTATTTTATTTATTTTTATTTATTTTTATTTTTATTTTATTTTATTTTATTTTATTTTATTATTTTATTTTTATTTTTATTTTAGAGGGTACACTACCATTTAAATGTTTATTCAATTTAACTGAGTAAGGATTAAAATATGTATTTTCCTGTTAACTTCTAACCCAAAACTTTTGACCCAAGAGATATTCTTAGCAGGTTTCACAGGAGATTTACCCTTATTACATTCTATTATTTCTGAGTCAGATCTGTTAATCTTATTAGTGGTTGATCGTGCTGATTCTCCAAGGTGGGGGGTGGTGGGGGGGGTTTTTTTTTCGGTTGGTGCGCAGGTGTTGAACCTGTTCCGGCCTTGCTGCTGAGCTCTTTCAGTGCGATTAATCTGGCACGCCATGATGACCGACAGCGAAATGAACAACCTGCAGATGGCCGTGGCAGCATACGAGAAGGTATCGCTTTTGTCAAGTCCACGTTACGCACAGTTTCTCCAAAGCCTCTGCTGGCCAGGCTCCAAAACCTCGTGCTTTAGATGAAGAGAAACCCCTTGACGACTCCACGTGAACGGCAAGGAGAATTGCTTGTCCAATCACGTCGGGGCATCGACCTCACTAAAGACTCTCTGAAGGAGGGCTGTATATCCCCTGGCAGTGGGGTGGAAGGTCACGTAAATTTATGGGATTGAGGAAGGCGGACTACATGTCGTTCTACACATCCCAGCCCACTGTTACAGTACCGATTGCGGTAGGAGAGCGGACTTTGAAAATCTGAACACGGAAGATTCAGTAGTGAGCGTAGGCTGACATCGAGGGCAGTAAAGAGGTAAGCCAGATCTATACAGCTAAACAAGAAATTTCCAGTTTTAACAGGCATGAAACAGTTCTGAATTTTTGTGTTTCAGTGTGGGAGGAAAGAGTTGCATATAAATAATGTAAAAAAGAAGTCATAGGTATGGTTTGAATTTAATTGTTTTAGGTTGTTTGTAATCCATCAGGAGTCAATGTGATCGTTACTAGAGGGCAAACAGTTGTGTTGTGTAATTACATTGCAGCTTCACTCTGCTCAGAGCTGAAGACCATTGTTGTGGTGTTTGTTTTACTGTACATGGGGCTTCCGGCAGTTTGCCCCTGTTCATCTGCAGCTAGTTAAGACAAACTTGGGCACTGTAGAAGGTAGACTTTATGAGTTAATATCATTATTATCAGTACAACATTTTCACCTAACATGCAACAGCCTCGCACACAAATAAACTTCCACACTCTAATGTGTATTATTAAGACCAACTGAGCAGGCAGGGCAGATGCATCCGATATGAATAGAGGCTGTTGGAGGAAAGTGCGTAAATTCAGGCATTCTTGCCAGGGTGAAATGAGTATGCTTAACTTTTGTGTGTGGGGTGTTGTGGTTTTATGTGTTTTTGTCTGGCTGTGTGTGTGTTTGTATTCCAGCACATGTCCATGCTTTTCCAGCAGTACTGTCACTGTGCTTAATCATTTCTCTCTCCCCTCTTCTAACTATTTCTATATCTAATTTAAGTGGTTCAGTGTTGAAGTTGAAGACGTTATTATCCATGTTATGTGAAGTGTGTATCTCCTCTCTGTGTGTGACCTGTTATTGCAGCGTTATGACAGACGAACCCCAGGTTTTCTCTGAGAGAGCCCTGTAAGAGACTCACCTTCCTCCTCACCCACACTAACCATGGAGACTGCCTTTGTCATCTAAATCAGACCAAACTCTCGTCTCTCTCTCTCTCATTTATCTCTCTTTTTTGGATCGGATTGCACTTTTTTGTTTTTCGTTTTTCTCTCAATGCTGTGCCCTTCCCTCCTCTTAAACAACCCTATTTTTGCACCTAAGAGAGACAGCTGTCAGCCTTTTTTGTTTTGGTTTGTTTTTTTCTACATGACTTTGTGTTTTCTGTTGTAGCACTGGGCTTCTTTTGCAGTACCTTCAGTCATATGGAATGAGCAAGATCATCATTTTACATCAATAGCCCATCAGACATCTCTCTGTTACATTAGCTTGTTTCATTTTTTATTTATTTTTTTGGTACAAGCTATCAGTAAGCATCAGAGCTAAATTACCTGAAAAGAAGCCTTTGAGTGTGCATGTGTGTGCGCGTGTGTGTGTGTGTGTGTGTGTGTATGTGTCAGGAGAGGTGAGCTTTGAAAATGAAACTTTAATTATTGCAGTCTAATGTAGAATTAGTCAATTTCCTGAATGATGTAAGTAGAGAATGAAGAAGCTAGTTGGTCAGCTACAAGCTTGGGTATAAATAGGGGTTTCATGATAAACACTGTTTTGAGTTTTGTGAATAATCAGCACGCAGATATTATATTCATACTTTTTGCATAATAGAAGGCAGATTATGGGTTATTGCTATTTACAAATCTGCAAATATTCAATCATAGATATTGCACTGTAAACTGCTGCAAAATAGTGGGAAATCTGTCTCTTCATAGCAGTTGGCCATTAGAAGGCATTTTCTCAATCTGCTGAGGTGTGTAATTGCTACAGTAATTGCATTTATGTCACTTGTTTGTGCATATACAATCAGAGTTCTGCTCTGGTTGGAACCAATCAACGGTTAATTTAGAAAGATATTTCACTTGATAACTTGACTTTACAACTTCTGTGGCATCAAGCCACTTTATATTTCTCTGTCAATGAGATCTGTTCCTGTCAGTTCAAAAAGACATGAACTGGAATTTAGAAATTACTCAGAGAGTAACAGGATGAGGAAACAAATCAGAATGTTTCAATTTTAAGAGTTTAATACATCAATTAGACTGCAGCTTTAGATTCAACATCAAAAATATTTCCAGATTATTGAGAAGCTTATTTAAGCTTAGAGACTCTATAGTGAATCCATTCCAGTCTGGGTCAGGGCAGCTTGTTCAGGTTTGCTCAGCCTCTTATATTCCTATTGTGATAAAAATGTTAGAGCATTCTGGAAGATTCTGAAATTGCACACAGCATGCTTACATCATTCCCCAGCGCGTAGCTGGGTGCCACGACAAGCAGCTCCAGCTCAGTTTTAGACAGCATCCTCCTCTAATAATTTATCCTATCCTCTCCTCTAACCTAAACGACCATTTTATCAATTCAGTGAAACTGTCAGAAGGGTCAGTAACTTGAAGAAATGCACAGTGATCAGGAAAACTTCTTTGGTTATGTCAAATAATGAGTTCTTGCTCAGTACTTTAGATTTACAATAACATCAGACAATATAATTAGAGTCCTAAGTCAACAAATTTAGTTCTGGGGAAAGCTTTTATTTGCCATTTTTTCTGCAAAATAGCTGCACAATAGTCTTTAACCACTGATAAACAAACGACTGAAGGGTTAATATCATTGAAAATGATGCCATCAATAGAAAAGCTCTCTGAGCCATAAGTTCATATGTTTTCTAAGAGTTTGCTATCTCTGTGTAAAGATCCAGTTAAAGTTGTTGTCTCCAATCAAAGCTAATGAAATGCTGTCTCAGACTTAGCATGTGGCTCTGTGTGTTAGTTAAGCTATGTCGGCTCCCTCTCTTCAAGCTGACTGTGACGGACGAAGCTTGACCACTGCTTGGAATGGACTTCCAGCCTGTGTTTCATGTCAATCAAGGGATTGCACTCAATGGGATGGGGTCATGTGATAATCTGAATCATGCCAATCAAAATGTATTAGGGATTATCCAATAGAAAACATTTGTTATTTTTGGAAGGGGGTGGGGAAAGGTAAGGGGTTGACATTTGCACTGGACATGAAAATACTCAAAGCACTCAACATCTGATGAGCAAGATCACAAGCTTGGATGAGAAAAAAATGCACCTTGAGGAAACAAAAACTATGCATGACGAGAAGGAATGAGCGCATCATCAAATGTCCGACACAGCTACTGACTGTGAGATTATCTACGGTGAAGCTTGAGGCGGCTTTGTCTTCATGCCCAGGCTCGCTAAATTAGAAAATCAATTCAATGAATCAAATCAATCTCTAAATCCACGTACCTGTAGGGGTACTTTTTGAATGACTTAAAACCGCGGGGACTTCATAAACAATGCCGCAGCTAAAATGGACGATGCAGGTGTGCTTTAGTCCGAAGCCTAATCTTGTGCTTGTATATGTGTGTGTGTGTGTTTGCTTTCTTGTTTCTGGTCAGTGGCTGCATGGATGCCTATGTAGAAGCTTCGTCTGTTGATGCGGTTCTCTCGTCTTTCAGAAGGGAGCACAGTGGATATCCGGACCCCCCTGGAGAGGGGTGTGGAGTCTGTGGAGCTGGAGCCGGAAGAGTCCCTGGACCCAGAGGCCTGCCTACAGAAGGTGTGTGTGTGTGTGTGTGTACCTTGTATTCCCTACGTTATTGAATTGTGCACTTCACAAGGATATATGTGGTTACTAGAAATATTTTGGCCCCTTGATGAAGAAAAAAAACTTAAGATTGATGGGGATTTTGGACAAATCTAAAAATGTAAAAGTTTTTGTGTGAGGGGTAGGTTTAGGGGGTAAAGAGGATAGAAATTAACTATCTATGGAGTGTCTCCACAAAACATGCAAACCTGCGTGTGTGTGTGTATGAGTGTGTGTGTGTGTTTGTGTACAAATAGGAAACCAAAGCCGGATCTGTCATTTTCACCCATTACGACATTCCTCGCTTATTCGGCCAGCATTATTTCAAACATGATAGCTTGCTCTGCCTTGAAATTATTTTCCTCCAGCTGTCAGGGCTTTTTCTCTCATTAAATACTGGTTACTGTTAACCTACAACCAGTATTGTTAATGAAAATCATTAGTATCTAAAGCTATTTAGTCGGTATTGTAGGCTATTGCTGTAGTGGTAATATAGTCTTTCAAAATTATTGCCCATGGTTAATGTACCTATTTCATGCCAATTAATGTTAATTATAGCAGTAGGATTAATAGTTGTCAGCTCGTCACATATCCTGCGGGTGAATTAAGGTCAAGAGGGCACTAATGTCTACAATGAACTGGAAAACTCTTGACTCCATTGTGGTTATGGAATAGCTGTTTATTAGGATCAATTTCTAATTAGTCTCAGCTAATTTTTTTTCTCTTTGAATATCCTGTTTCACCCTTTAAATACACGTCATATAAATTTTCAAAATGAGCTGTGAATATTACTTTGAACTTAGGGAGCACAGCTTGGGAAATCAGATTTATGTGATGCTCTTCTAAAAGATTTAAACGTACAAAGGACCAGACCAATATTGCTAATACACAACATACACTACCCGCTCAAATATTTTGGGGTCAGTGAGATTTTTTTGAAAGAAGTTGATACTTTTATTTACCAAAGATGCAATAAATTGACCAAAAGTGAAAGTAAAGATGGTTAAATTGTTACAAAACATATCTGTTTCAAATAAATGCTGTTCTTTTGAACTTTCTATTTATCAGAGAATCCAGAAAAAAATACATGGTTTTCACAAAAATATTATACAGCATGACTGTTATTATTAATAACAAGAAATGTTTTCTGAGCACCAAATCAGCATATTAGAATGGTTTCCGAAGGATCATGTGACACTCATAAGATGTGTAGTAATGATGCTGAAAATTAATTTAAAGTACATTTTAAAAAATATTAAAATATAAAACATTACTTAACATGAATTAAATCGGATCTAAATGTGTGTGTGTGTGTGGTGTAGTATATATATGGGATATATATATATATATATATATATATATATATATATATTAAAAATAGAAAACAATAATTTAAATTACAGGAGCATTTTGGTGAGCATTAGCTAATTAAAAAAAATGCCAATGACCTCAAACTTTAACAATAGCATATCAACACCACCCTCACATACCTTTTTAGTATTCAACAATTCCCCAGTCTTCAAAGTGTACATACTGTACAGAACAGTAACAGAACAGCCTGTTTAAGGGT
Source organism: Cyprinus carpio (assembly GCF_018340385.1). Classification (NCBI taxonomy): domain Eukaryota; kingdom Metazoa; phylum Chordata; class Actinopteri; order Cypriniformes; family Cyprinidae; genus Cyprinus; species Cyprinus carpio. The sequence goes on from NC_056577.1 coordinate 293,389, forward strand.
TAGAGAGAAGGTTGAAGATATTGATCCGAAATGAAAGCATAAAAATACAGCTACAAAAATGTACAGTTTGGCCCCCCTTTTATGTCAGTGTAGTAACCCCAAGCAAGACTTCTCTCAGTACTGACTTTGTGGGACGTTTTGGGAGAGTTTACTTTTTCACTGAGCTCAATTATTCTGCTGTCAACTCATTAAGGACTTTTCTCTGTAGTCCTTGTTCAGGCTGTGTGTGATGAGGTTTCAGTGCTGTCGGGTCGATGCAGAGACGGGAAGTGGAAGAGTTGGTGGAATCTCAGAAAACCTGCTTCATTATTGTAGAGCACAACTACTTGAGTCTTATCATCTTTATGATATTACTCAGCAGTGGAGCACTGGTAGCGTAACTCCACACATAAACACAATATTCTCACCCACTCAGTAATTTTTATTTGACAAACATTCAACAAGCAAATTTGTTGATGTGTATGTGTCTTCTTGTGCTCTGAGGACATTTTTACATCGCAGCAACGTAAAACAATAAAGACAGTGTTGGAATATGTGATAAAGTCTTCACATACATCTTTATATTGAGATGCTTCTGAAGTGGTTGCACGGCTTCACAAATACTTCACCAAC